>NC_053157.1:229689735-229722803 GCF_016835505.1 Polypterus senegalus | reverse complement strand
TCCAGCCCTGAAGCCTTGTTTATGCAGTTTTCTCAGCCCTCTCCTCACTTGATCAGCACGGTCACAAAGTCCAGGGATTGTAGAGGGGCTCGAGACTACAGGTGTTATGTCATTGTAGGGGAAATTCATACAGGGAGAAGATGGCAGGTGGGATTCCAGAACCTCCTCAGCTTGCATACAGAGGCTAGCATTCTTCATATTCAGTATGACCTTCAGTTCTTTTATGATCCATGGCTTGTTGTTGGGGTTCTGTGATTCAGTGTTTGAATTTCCCAAAGTCCTCACTGTGCGACTCATCCTTTAGAGCCTCCTCAGCCTCCACTTTCCAACAAATATGGAAAAACCACAGTGTCCATCCATATTTTTTTTTTTGTATTTGCCATCAGTGTCTGAGTAAAGAAAAGTTTAAATTTGACATAAGCACAAATTCTATCACATTTGAGAAGTTATCTGTCTAAATGAAGAATTACTGTCCTTCCTTCATTGGATAATAAGGCTTTATTATGGAATTCTCCCCTCAGGTGGAAATTACTGAAAATGACCTCAGGGTGTAAAAGACCAACAAAGACGTTCAGGACAAGAAAAAATAAATTAAGTAGATAATCAGAGAGTGAGAGTCAGACAAGAAGACAAAGAGGCAGGCAGGTTTTTTTTAGCATTATACTTCTCTTCATTTTAAATTATAAGACATTCTTTAAATTCTTTTTTTTTAATGGTTGGTCTGGGTGGGTTCTTTTGGGCTAAAAGAGAAACATATAATTAATCAAAATAATAGAAAAAAATCAAAGTCCTTCACATTTTATAGGAGATTTTAGAGACTCTCATGTGAGTTCAGTGACGTTGTGAATTAATAGAAAGAGACGAGAGAGAAGGCCCTGTTGCAGTGTGCCATCAAAGAGCGGGTGAAGGAATCAAACACAGATGGAGGAGTAAGATACCTGTCATTTAATAAAGAACCATCTTTTGTTATATTAAATTTAAACAGAAGTTTTAATTAAATTATAATAACATGAACCATAAAGTAAAGACAAGTTTTCAAGAATGGGACATCCTCTCTACTTAAAGTCACAACACACCTGTGGAATCCACAAATGGTTTTAAGCCTGGAAACAAATCAGTCAGCCCTCCATCTAGTCAAACATTTACCTCTGTAGGCCAAACATGCTTACTGACTTATTGAAGTTCAGAAAAACCATCTTCAACGTCTAAATCCTCCTCCATATTCTTCTACCAATGCTGATCCTACTACAGATACTGCTGGTTCAGCTTACAAGTTTACAAAAATCATCTTCCAAGTCTGAGTCCTGCTCCAAATCCTCCTCCAAATCTTACCCCAGATCCAGAGCCTCCACTCGCTGAAGGCAGACTATAAGGAATAAGAGAAGATGAGAAGTCAAGATTTCCTTCCCTTTCTTTTTCCACTCTTCGTGGATGAGATGCTTTTCAGTTGTAGGACAACTAATATAGTAAACATTTACATTTTGCTCTTATCTCATAATGCAACAGGCAAGGAACTTACATGTAAAGAAAGAAAGAAAGAAAGAAAGAAAGAAAGAAAGAAAGAAAGAAAGAAAGAAAGAAAGAAAGAAAGAAAGAAAGAAAGAAAGCAAGCAGTGGCCACTCTAGAGTCCTGCCTCCTACAGCTCAGTGCACTTTTGTGTGTGAAGCTCATTAAAACAGCAGGCTGCCATTAAAGCCTCCTTCATTCACATCTCACTGACTGGCCTGCTGTGCCCGTCTCAGGATGGAGGCTCAGGGGGGTCACTATGAGTGAACTGAACACTGTGGCTCACCACACACACATGCACACTTTATAATTCATTCTGTGTGTTTAAGGTTTAGAGAGAGCACAGAATTTGCAACATAAAAATAATGTCCTTTTTATTATCAATTTTCTATTCTGACAGGTTTAAGCAACATAAACAAGAATTTTCAAATAACAAGAGGAATTCACTTTTCACAAAATGCTAACATTTTAACATTGGATTGAACAGCTCAACACTCACCAAACCCAAAGCACAAATAGCCCTTCAAAGCTTAAGACCCTCCTGCTCTGAGACGACTGCTCTGTAGCTTTGTACACATGTAATGAAAAGGAGTAATGTTAAAGAGATAATAACTAGAGGATGAAAAAAAGTGTGTGAGGCTGAAATGGCTTAAATTAACACATAAACTGATTCAGAGGACGTGAAGAAGGACGACTGTAAACACAAATCACTACTTGTAAGAGACCACCAGGGCTAACGATAAGAGAAAACAAAGTGGAAGACATCTTAAAGTGTTCAGTCAGCTCCTGAAATGTTCACAGTCAGAAGTCATTAAAGTGCACTGGAGACACCAAGAAGGGTTTGTACAAAGGTGACACCACATCAGGACAAATCAGGACAGTGGCCATATGCTGATTATCATTTGTGACATCATAGTATGAAACGTAGCAAGACGACTCTAACAAGAGTGCTAAGTTTGAATTGTGAAATTCTGAGTGTGCAGGATCTTTCAAAAAAAAAAAAAAAAAGGGAAAATTACTAAATCTTAGGGGGCATCATTATCAGCTAGTCACCTAAAGCTCTTGGACCAAATTCAGCCCATTCTATTTTGCTCAAGGCTGTCTTCTAAATCCCTGAGAGAACCTGTGGTCTCTACCTGCTTCAAAAAGTAAACGATTAATCCTGTGCTGAATAAAACAATATTTGCCATATCCCTTGCACTTCATACCACCCTGGCACATGTAAATAACACAAACTGCAAAGTCAAAGTCCTGCTTATAGACTACAGCTCTTTGGACAAGCAAAGCTGATTACAAAACTCCTCAATTTAGGACTCTGTGCCACTGCAATTGGAATTTGGACATCTTAACACTAGAATTACCAGAGCCTACGAAAAAACTCGTAATTCCGTCCCACCTTAAACTGCTTCTTAAATCCCTTCACACCTCTCCGCCAGCGCCCTTTGTCTTCTAAATGTGCTGATAAAGAGAAGCTCGGAGCAGCCGGCTATTCCATCCCCCCACCAATTTAGAACGCGCACGAACTTCTCTCAGCTCAGGCCTTGATTGAGTATCTGGGAGTGAAGTGGAGTTTTAGAGTGGAAATAATAGATCGTTGTTTGGAACACACGCATTTCATGTCTGTTCCGTTTCTACAGTAATCTGTGTCAACACATTGTTAAAACAGAAACGTTTTTTATATTCTAGTAGTAGATGACAAAATGTAGGCATAAACTGTATAATGTATGAAGCCTGAAGTCCAAATAGCAAAGAAACATTTTCACAAGAATAACACAATTGCGCTTTTATTCAAAAATATAACTGCAGAAACAAAAGCCGCCTAAACATGTGACATTGACACCACTTTATTGTAACTGCCTCCGTGGCTGAATAGACTCACCCCCCCGCTTGGGAATCAAAAGGTCACGAGTTCGATCCTGTGCTCCTCCGTTTTGAGAAGTAAACTGCTCTTAGTCTTACTGTTTTAAAATAAAAGCATACATTTGATTTCAGTATGTAACAGCCGGTGCAATTTATGATCCTTGTAAAGGCTAGCTTTTTTTTTTTAATTCACTTTTCATTCTCTCAGTCGCGTTCAGAATCAATCCATACAACCCCATCTGACACAGCTGTTTTCACTAAAGACGCGCTATAGCTCTGCAGTGTACCACGATGCATACTAACGCCAAACACCCTCAACCCAGGAACATATATTGGTGTAAAAGTATAACAAAAGTGCACTTTTATTCAAGTGCACTTTTTCCATCGCCTTTTCCTGTAAGAAGCAATGTACACACTTCTCTCTATGCTGTGGTTTCTATTACACACCTGAAAGAAAGAGACAATACATGTGAAAATATCCAGCATACAGCAACATGCGGGGACTGGCAGGAACACTCAATAAAACTGAATAAAAAGAAAATCAAGTGACGGAGAGATACGAAGAAGGCAGCTTCGCCAGCGTCTGTGTGTCAGAACCGGGTGGGGGGGCGTTAGTATGCATCGTGGTACAACGCAGAGCTATAGCGCGTCTGTATTCTGTTTCTTGCTTTCTTTTTTCTTCGGTTATACAGGTAGTTTTGAATAAAAGTGCACTTGTTTTGTTTGCGAAATGAAGTGTCTGCGTGCACTTTTCGTGGCATTACACGTGTATTTTTTGAGCATGCCCGTTTGAGCAGTATAAAAAGTATTGAAAAGTATAACAAAACAACGGGCAGATGGGGAGTGTCTGATGATTGCATATAGCGCCGAACTTACTGCTCTTTACTATTCTCTCCTCTGCGTGCCCGGAGTACAAAAGAAACAGAATACAGACGCGCTATAGCTCTGCGTTGTACCACGATGCATACTAACGCCCCCCCACCCGGTTCTGACACACAGACGCTGGCGAAGCTGCCTTCTTCGTATCTCTCCGTCACTTGATTTTCTTTTTATTCAGTTTTATTGAGTGTTCCTGCCAGTCCCGCATGTTGCTGTATGCTGGATATTTTCACATGTATTGTCTCTTTCTTTCAGGTGTGTAATAGAAACCACAGCATAGAGAGAAGTGTGTACATTGCTTCTTACAGGAAAAGGCGATGGAAAAAGTGCACTTGAATAAAAGTGCACTTTTGTTATACTTTTACACCAATATATGTTCCTGGGTTGAGGGTGTTTGGCGTTAGTATGCATCGTGGTACACTGCAGAGCTATAGCGCGTCTTTAGTGAAAACAGCTGTGTCAGATGGGGTTGTATGGATTGATTCTGAACGCGACTGAGAGAATGAAAAGTGAATTAAAAAAAAAGCTAGCCTTTACAAGTATCATAAATTGCACCGGCTGTTACATACTGAAATCAAATGTATGCTTTTATTTTAAAACAGTAAGACTAAGAGCAGTTTACTTCTCAAAACGGAGGAGCACAGGATCGAACTCGTGACCTTTTGATTCGCAAGCGGGGGGTGAGTCTATTGAGCCACGGAGGCAGTTACAATAAAGTGGTGTCAATGTCACATGTTTAGGCGGCTCTTTGTTTCTGCAGTTATATTTTTGAATAAAAGCGCAATTGTGTTATTCTTGTGAAAATGTTTCTTTGCTATTTGGACTTCAGGCTTCATACATTATACAGTTTATGCCTACATTTTGTCATCTACTACTAGAATATAAAAACGTTTCTGTTTTAACAATGTGTTGACACAGATTACTGTAGAAACGGAACAGACATGAAATGCGTGTGTTCCAAACAACGATCTATTATTTCCACTCTAAAACTCCACTTCACTCCCAGATACTCAATCAAGGCCTGAGCTGAGAGAAGTTCGTGCGCGTTCTAAATTGGTGGGGGGATGGAATAGCCGGCTGCTCCGAGCTTCTCTTTATCAGCACATTTAGAAGACAAAGGGCGCTGGCGGAGAGGTGTGAAGGGATTTAAGAAGCAGTTTAAGGTGGGACGGAATTACGAGTTTTTTCGTAGGCTCTGGTAATTCTAGTGTTAATCAACAGGCCTCAGCATATGAGATCAGCAGCTTGACATCCTCCATATTGACTCACAACATTTACCCTACATGGGGTGGTGTGCTGAGCCCCCTACTACATTTGAAGTTGATGAAATTTATACTGCCATTTTAGTCGTATCACTAAAAATGATCAGAGGAAGTTTACCTGCTGACCCAGTGGTATCAGGTCAATAATCTCACACTAAATGTTAGTAAACCAGGAACAGGGCAGAGACCTTAGGAAGGAGAAAGCAGAGCACACTGACATTGGCATTGGACAGGATGTCATGGAGAGGGTGAGCATCTTTGAATTTCTCTGAGTGATCATCACTGACAAACTGAGGTGGGCACAACATATTTCATCCCTTGTACAGAAGACTCATCATTTTATCTTCTTCCTCAGATGTCTGACCAGATCTTATTTTTCTACATCTGCTCTCCTGAAGCTTTACAGGTGCCCAGTGGTGTCGACGCTCAATGGCTGCACCACATCCTGACATGACACCTGCACAGCTCAAGAGTGTAAAGCCCTGCAGAGGGCACTGAAGGTGGCACAGAACATCATTGGCACCCATCTGAGCTGCCTTATCTCAGGACGTACACAACACTCGCTGTCTTAGAAAGTGAACATGGATCATTAAAGACCTCGGCCATCCTGCACAGCTGCTTTTCCCGCTCATCTCTTCAGAACCTTTGGCACTCGCACACCTTATCTAGTGAGTCACTTGTAAAGTTTCAGATTTGCATTTTACCTGTAAATTTGTCACAACGCATTGTGCCTGCACCAGTGAAGAGCAAAATACAAAAATCAACTGAATTGATTTGAGCTGAACTGGGAGATTCAGGGACAGTTTCTACCCACAGGCCGTAAAGTTGTTAAACAGTCAGTCATAAGAACAAAAACTGTATGAATATACTGTGTATAAAGGAATGCATCTTTAATTCATTCATTTAATTTGTACCTGAGTTGGATTAAATAAGAATTTCCTGTCCTATGTATACATGAAAATACAATTAACTTGATTTGAGACAATTAGGGTCATTTTAAACATCTGAAATCTCTAAAATCAGACACAGGCTGAGAGTTTGAAATGGCAGCTGCTGAATTCAGGATAACAAAGCACATACAGTTTAAAAGAAATCTGATCATTCACTCCACCTTTTAGAGTCTGTGCTTTACTATTCACTACAACATCATAATATAATCACACCATGTGTGTCTTAAGCACAAATAGTTCAAAAGAGACACTTAAAGCTAAAAAGAGCAGCTGCTCAGGGACCTCAAACCTCCAAAATATCCGACATAAACGCAGTGTTTGTGTTGTTTGTCGATTCATTGATGGCTACGGATACAAAATCAGCCCTGCTGACTCCATCTATCATCTGACTTTGGATTTGCTCTGCTAATACGTGAACTCAACATGCAG
Organism: Polypterus senegalus; assembly: GCF_016835505.1. Classification (NCBI taxonomy): domain Eukaryota; kingdom Metazoa; phylum Chordata; class Cladistia; order Polypteriformes; family Polypteridae; genus Polypterus; species Polypterus senegalus. The sequence goes on along the minus strand of NC_053157.1, from coordinate 229,715,916 downwards.
TAAACTGTTTCATGTCTTCATAAACTTTATCCATTAATTGATCACTCGCTAGCTCCAGTAAATGCCTACAACAGACTCTTTTTGTTCCACCATTCAGTAAAGACTTTATTATTCTTAGACAATATTCATGTAACATGGAGGAGAAGAGCTTGTTGCTCAGTGTTGGTGAGTCAGTGAATGGCTGGTTATTTTCCTGTCTTGACCACAACTCACTTCTAGATCTCGATTATTGTGCACTGGACCCCCACCTGTGGTGGATAAAAGAAGATTTCTGCTCAGAAACTGAATGGACACGGAGCTCTGTGGACACAGTCGAGGACAGAGGATGTGCCCCCTGTTGTGTGTGCCATTGTGTGTACGCCACTGTACTCCGCTCCTCTCTGAACACGTCCATGTTTTGTTTTCTGACGCCTGAACAGACTTGACTGGGTTAAATGTTTGCTGACAAAATGTATATCACCTGGATCCTTGTGGTACACAGATGTGCAAAGTATAAAGATTCTACACTGTCTCAGATTCAGGAGAGGTTGCCGGTTCGAATCCCGTAAATGCCAAAAGGGTCTCTGCTCTCTTGGGCCTTTGAGCAAGGCCCTTAACCTGCAATTGCTTAGTGCTTTTTGTAGTGAGAAAAGCTCTATATAAATACAAAGAATTATTATTATTATTATTATTATTATTATTATTATTATTATTATTATTATTATTATTATTATTTAGTTAGGGTTAAAAGTTCATCTCTACTTTGACTAAATTGTGATGAGCCTCCCACCAACCAGAGTGATCAGTGACAGAACTGACAGACATTCTTGAGAGGCACATTCTCCATTCTACTCACATAAGGGTCGAGGTAGTTGTTCCAGTGTTTGTGATTTCAGACGATTCCTCCTCTAAGTGACATGGAAAGTGACAATCCTGAAAAGTAACAACAAAAGTACGATGAGGTTTTAGCAACAGGAAAATAGAATTCAGGTCACCTGCTGTTTAAAAGTAAGGGAAATAAATTTACCAATGGGGAACATGCAAAAGTAAAACGGTTTAGTAGACATATTTGTGTATCTAAATCACAGGTCTGAACTCATTGTAACTGTTTGTAACCCATTGCCATGGAGCACAGGCACAGTAGAACCAGCAAGGCGGTGAGTCTCATGATGGGGCTGACACCAAGACGTCTGTTCTGACCAACAGCAGCGCCTCCTTATATAGCAGATCAGGCAGGGTGGGACAGGACTACAAGGTGGGTATGAAGACAGCTGGGAGCAAAGACAATTCAAATCAAATCTTGTTTGCCTTGGAAAAAGAACAAAAAGAAACTTCAGTCAATTGACAAACAGTAAAGGTCAGGCCATTAACTCATATTAGTTAACTTGTGTAGTTATCGTGCTATTATTCTGTGCTGGAAACATTCTGTAGTAAAGTTATCAAGGTTAAATCTAAAAAGTTATCATCCATCCATCCATCCTCTTCCGCTTATCTGAGTTCAGGTTGAAGGGGCAGCAGCTTGAGCAGAGAGGCCTAGACTTCTCTCTCCTCAGCCACTTCTTCTAGCTCCTCCAAGGGATTCACAAGGTGTTCCCAGGCCAGCCAGGAGACATAGTCCCTCCAGCATGTCCTGGGTCTTCCATGGGGCCTCCTCCCGGTTGGACGTGCCCAGAACACCTCACCAGGGAGGATTCCAAGAGGCATCGTGATCAGATGCTCGAGCCACCTCATCTGACTCCCCTCGATGCGGAGGAGCAGAGGCTCTACTCTGAGCCCCTCTCGGATGACTGAGCTTCTCATCGTATCTTTAAGGGAAATCCCAGACACTCGTTTCAGCCATTTGTATTTGCGATCTCATTCTTTTGGTCACTACCCATAGCTCATGACCATAGATGAGGGTAGGAACGTAGATCGACTGGTAAATTAAGAGCCTTGCCTTACGGCTCAGCTCCTTAGGCACCACGACAGACCGATGCAGAGCCCGCATCACTGCGGATGCCGTGCAGATCCGCCTGTCGAACTCACACTCCATTATTCCCTCACTCATGAACAAGACCCCGAGATACTTGAACTCCTCCACTTGGGGCAGGATCTCTCCCTTAACCCTAAGAGGGCACTCCACCCTTTTCTGGCTGAGGACCATGGTCTCAGATTTGGAGGTGCTGATTCCCATCCCAGCCACTTCACACTCAGCTGCGAACCAATTCAGAGAGAGCTGAAGATCACGGCCTGATGAAGCAAACAGGACATCATCATCTGCAAAAGGCAGTGACCCAATCCTGAGTCCACCAAACTGGACCCCTTCAACACCCTGGCTGCGCCTAGAAATTCTGTCCATAAAAGTTATCAACAGAATCGGTAAAAAAGGGCAGCCCTGGCTGAGTCCAACTCTCACTGGAAATGGACTCGACTTACTGCTGGCTATGCGGACCAAGCTCTGGCACCGGTTGTACAGGGACCGAACAGCCCTTATCAGGGGGTCCGGTACCCCATATTACCGGAGCACCCCCCATAGGATTCCCCGAGGGGCATGGTTGAACGCGTTTCCCATGTCCACAAAACACATGTAGACTGGTTGGGCAAACTCCCATGCATCCTCCTGGATTCTGCTAAGGGTGTAGAGCTGGTCCACTGTTCTGCGACCAGGACGAAAACCACACTGTTCCTCCTGAATCTGAGGTTCGACTATCCGATGGACCCTCCTCTCCAGGACCCTGAAATAGACTTTTTCAGGGAGGCTGAGGAGTGTGATTCCTCTGTAGTTGAAACACACCCTCCATTCCCCCTTTTTATAGAGGGGGACTACCACCCCAGTCTGCCAATCCAGAGGCACTGTCCCCGATGTCCATGTGATGTTGCAGAGACATGTCAACCAAGACAGTCCTACAACATCCAGAGCCTTGAGGAACTCTGGGTGTATCTCATCCACCCCCGGGGCCCTGCAACCAAGGAGTTTTTTAACCACCTCGGTGACCTCAGCCCCAGAGATGGGGGAGCCAACCTCAGAGTCCCCAGGCTCTGCTTCCTCATTGGAAGGCATGTTAGTGGGATTGAGGAGGTCTTCGAAGTACCCCCCCCACCAACCCACAACGTCACGAGTCAAGGTCAGCAGCGCACCATCCCCACCATATACGGTGTTGACACTGCACTGCTTCCCCCTCCTGAGATGCCGGACAGTGGACTAGAATCTCCTCGAAACCATTCGAAAGTCGTTCTCCATGGCCTCTCCAAACTCCCATGCCCAAGTTTTTGTCTTCAGCAACCACCGAAGCCGCACTCCGTTTGGCCTGTTGGTAGCTATCAGCTGCCTCCAGAGTCCCACAGGACAAAAGAGTCCGGTAGGACTCCTTCATCAGCTTGACGGCATCCCTCACCACTGGTGTCCACCAACGGGTTTGGGGATTGCCGCCACAACAAGCACAGACCACCTTGCGGCCACAGCTCCGTTCAGCTGCCTCAACAATAGAGGCATGGAACATGGCCCATTCGGACTCAATGTCCCCCACCTCCCTCGGGATGTGGTCGAAGTTCTGCCGGAGGTGGGAGTTGAATCTACTTCTGACAGGGGACTCTGCCAGACTTTCCCAGCAGACCCTCACAACACGTTTGGTCCTACCAGACCTAACCGGCATTCTTCCCCACAATCGAAGCCAACTAACAACCAGGTGGTTTTCAGTTGACAGCTCCGCCCCTCTCTTCACCCGAGTGTCCAAGACATGGGGCCGCAAGTCTGAAGACACGACCACAAGTTTGATTATCGAACTGAGGCCTAGGGTGTCCTGGTGCCAAGTGCACATATGAACACCCCTATGCTTGAACATGGTGTTCATTATGGACAATCTGTGACAAGCACAGAAGTCCAATAACAAAACACCACTCGGGTACAGATGGGGGGCCATTCCTCCCAATCACACCCTTCCAGGTCTCACTGTCATTGCCCACATAAGCATGGTTTTCCCCGCATCGAACCACCACCTTATCGTGGTGGAGGGGTTTGCATGTCCCAGTGATCCTAGGAGCTTTGTTGTCCGGGGCATTATGCCCCTGGTAGGGCCACCCAAGGCAAACTAGTCCTAGGTGAGGGATGAGACAAAGAGCGGTTCAATAGACCTCCTATGACGAATATAAAATTTGGATGGTGTTTTCCCTTGCCTGGACGCGGGTCACTGGGGCCCCCCTCTGGAGCCAGGCCTTGAGGTGCGGCTCGATGGCGAGTGCCTGGTGGCTGGGCCTGCACCCATGAGGCTAGGCCGAGCACAGCCTGAAGAGGCAACATGGGCCCCCCTTCTCATGGGCTCACCACCTATGGGAGGGGCCAAGGAGGTTGGGTGCAGTGTGAGTTGGGTGGTGGCTGAAGGCGGGGACATTGTTGGTCCGATCCTCGGCTACAGAAGCTGGCTCTTGGGACGTGGAATGTCACCTCTCTGAAGGGGAAGGAGCCTGAGCTAGTGCGTGAAGTCAAGAGGTTCCAGCTAGATATAGTCGGGCTCACCTCAACGCACAGCTTGGACTCTGGAACCAATCTACTTGAGAGGGGCTGGACTCTCTACCACTCTGGAGTTGCCACCAGATGAGAGGTGCCGAGCGGGTGTGGGTATACTTATTGCCCCCCAACTTAGAGCCTGTACATTGGGGTTTACCTCGCTGGACGAGAGGGTAGAATCCCTCCGCCTTCGGGTTGGGGGACGGGTCCTGAGTGTTGTTTGTTTGTGCATATGCACTGAACAGTAGTTTGGAGTACCCACCCTTTTTGGGGTCCTTGGAGGGGGTGCTAGAGGGCATACCTTCTGGGAACTCCCTCATACTGCTGGGAGACTTCAATGCTCACGTGGGCAATGACAGTGAGACCTAAAAAGTTATCATTTATGTCCAATATCATGAGAAAGAAAAATAAAGTTAAAAGCAGCATCAGCACATCTTTCTAATATGAAATTAAGAACTTGGCATTGATTCTCTGCCCCTCAATTCATGTCTGTCTGTCTGTCCAGATGAAACAACTCGGCTTCTAGTAGACTAATCTTGCTGATATTTGTTACGCTTGCTTTTCAACAAACTTGTCTGAAATGTTCAATTTACACTCAAATGGAGCAAACAGAGTGTGTTGTTCAAAGTTTTGAAAAAGAAAAGCCTCCATTAACAAAATATAGGCCATTTTTGAAAACTGTCTGTCTTATAACAAAGAAACAATGGCTGTTACATTAATTACATCCAAAATAGTTAATTACATCCCAATTAACATCACATTTGAGATTTTACTTTTTTATTTATATTTGCTTAGTTGAACTTTTTAGGAATGTCCTCAATATGCAGTGATTATTACAAAACTGTATTAAAGGTTTGTATACAGACACCGATCAGCCCCAAACATTCACACCACTGCCAGGTGAAGTGAATCATATGAATTATCTCATTACAATGGCGCTTGTTAAAGGGTCAAGATATTAGGCAGCAAGTGAACAATCAGTTCTTACATGTAATGTGCTGGAAGCAAGCACAGGGATCTGAGTAACTTTGACAAGAGCCATATTGTGATGGTGAGATGTCTGGCCAGAGCATCTACAACATGGCAGGTCTTCGGGTGTGTCCCCAGTGTACTGTGGTGAGTACCTACCAAAAGTGGTCCAAGCAAGGACAACCATTGAACTGGTCATAGGCACCCCAGGTTCAATGATGTGTGTCCATCTGGTCTCATCCCACAGAAGATCTACAGTTATACAAACCGCTGAAAACCTAACTCTGGCTGTGAGAGAAAGGAGTCAAAACACAAAGGGCCATGTAGGTGCAAACTGGTCGGAGTGCCCATGCCATTAAAGCATTAAAGAGACCCATTGTCCTCAGTCCAACCAACTTAAAATAAAACGAGGAGAAGACAAAATGTTCAATAATGTGGAGCAACAAAAATGGCCTCAAAACATGTCACAAAAGCAGGCCAGGGCCTTCACAATGAGGAATCTGTCTTTTAATGTTCACATGTTGTATCAAAATACACCATAAAAAGGAGAAAACCATGAAAACTACAACTTTTCACTGAAAAAACAATGCAGACTTGGTCTAAAAATTTATATATATACACACTCACCTAAAAGATTATTAGGACCACCATACTAATACGGTGTTTGACCCCCTTTCGCCTTCAGAACTGCCTTAATTCTACGTGGCATTGATTCAACAAGGTGCTGAAAGCATTCTTTAGAAATGTTGGCCCATTTTGATAGGATAGCATCTTGCAGTTGATGGAGAATTGTGGGATGCACATCCAGGGCACGAAGCTCCCGTTCCACCACATCCCAAAGATGCTCTATTGGGTTGAGATTTGGTGACTGTGGGGGCCATTTTAGTACAGTGAACTCATTGTCATGTTCAAGAAACCAATTTGAAATGATTCGAGCTTTGTGACATGGTGCATTATCCTGCTGGAAGTAGCCATCAGAGGATGGGTACATGGTGGTCATGAAGGGATGGACATGGTCAGAAACAATGCTCAGGTTGCCCGTGGCATTTAAACGATGCCCAATTGGCACTAAGGGGCCTAAAGTGTGCCAAGAAAACATCCCCACACCATTACACCACCACCAGCAGCCTGCACAGTGGTAACAAGGCATGATGGATCCATGTTCTCATTCTGTTTACGCCAAATTCTGACTCTACCATTTGAATGTCTCAACAGAAATCAAGACTCATCAGACCAGGCAACATTTTTCCAGTCTTTTGGTGAGCTCGTGCAAATTGTAGCCTCTTTTTCCTATTTGTAGTGGAGATGAGTGGTACCCGGTGGGGTCTTCTGCTGTTGTAGCCCATCCGCCTCAAGGTTGTGCGTGTTGTGGCTTCACAAATGCTTTGCTGCATACCTCGGTTGTAACGAGTGGTTATTTCAGTCAAAGTTGCTCTTCTATCAGCTTGAATCAGTCGGCCCATTCTCCTCTGACCTCTAGCATCAACAAGGCATTTTCGCCCACAGGACTGCCGGATACTGGATGTTTTTCCCTTTTCACACCAATCTTTGTAAACCAAAAAAAAATGGTTGTGCATGAAAATCCCAGTAACTGAGCAGATTGTGAAATACTCAGACCGGCCCGTCTGGCACCAACAACCATGCCACGCTCCAAATTGCTTAAATCACCTTTCTTCCCATTCTGACATTCAGTTTGGAGTTCAGGAGATTGTCTTGACCAGGACCACACCCCTAAATGCATTGAAGCAACTGCCATGTGATTGGTTGATTAGATAATTGCATTAATGAGAAATTGAACAGGTGTTCCTAACAATCCTTTAGGTGAGTGTATATATATATGTATATATATATATATATATATATATATATATATATATATATATATATATATATATATAGTCACACAAAAATAACATGAAGACATCAAAAACCTCACCATCCCCTGTTCTGGTGTGGTACTATTATTATTCTGACCTTTCAGCTGCCTCCCAATCACAAGTGTGTAACAAGGCCCCCCCCTCAGCTCAGACCCATTGGGTCAGGTGGTACTGACCGAGAGGTTGTAAATACGAGAAAGGGCATCGGCGTTGGCATGGAGAGAACCTTTACAATAAATAAGTGAAAACTTATATTGTTGAAGGTTAAGAAACTACCTGGTAACCTTCGGATTCGACTCTTTGTGTAGGGCCATCGTAGGGGTGCATGGCCCTCTTCTTTATTAAATCACTCAAGGGGATCATTCTCTCTGAAAACCGAAGTACAAACTGATGGTAATACATGGCTAAGCTGAGAAATGCTTAGACTTGCCGCTTGGTTCGTGAATAGGACCATTTTAATATGGCATCTTCCTTCGAACAGTGTGGCTTTACCTGACCCCAACCCACCAGGTATCCTAAATATTTAGCTTCCTTTAACCCAAAAAAACTTTTTCTTGTATTGATCTGAAGCCCGGCTTCACCCAGCATTCGTAATACCGCTTGAACCTGCTATATGTGTTCCATTCATGTGCTGGAATAGATGACTGTGTCATCCAAGTAGGCAGAAATATATGCAGTATGGAGCTGGAGAACTTTATCCACCAGACGCAGGAATGTCGCAGGAGCCCAATGTAGCCTGAATGGAAGGACATGATCTTGCCAGTGTCCACTAGGGGTGCTAAACGCAATCTTTACCTTTAAGTCTGTTAAAGGAACCAACCAATACCCCTTTGTCATGTCAAGTGTGGCCAAATTATTTACCTGTTCAAATCTCTCAAGGAGGTCATCCATGCGAGGCGTTGGATAAGTATCTAATTGGGGGACTTTATTAAGTCAACGGAAGTTATTGTGAAACCTTCAACTTCCATGAGGCTTACTAACCAAGACTATCGGACTTTACCAGGAACTATTCCCTTCCTCTATAGCTCCTAGATCCAGCATGCACTTGATTTCAAGCTCTACCACTGCTTTCTTTGCACTCTCAAACTATAACCCTGGGCTTTGTCACAATGTCATGTGCAATTAAAGGGGTCCATCCTGCTTTATTGCTAACTACCACTGGGATGGACAGGATAGCTGCTCCGAGCTCCTTAAGGATATTTTGCTGACCAAAGAATGAGCAGGGCTGAGCAGAGGAGGGTTAGGGATCCCTTTCCTTCCACAGCTTCAGCAGATTTACATGATACACCCACTCACTCGGCCGGTGACTGGGTTGTTTCAGCAAATAATCAACGAGACCTTTCCTCTCCTTAACTTCATAAGGACCTTGCCAATGGGCTAGCAATTTAGACACGATGCCCCGGATGGAACTCCCAGAGAGTCGTACAATGGTCATAATAGTGGCCCTGTTTTCCAAATCTATCATGTAATTGTGCAAAATATGCTAATATAGTTGTAGAGGGAAGAACCTCACCAGGTCCAGCTAAGGCTCCTTCCCCTTCAGAGAGGTGACATTCCACATCCCAAGAGCCAGCTTCTGTAGCAGAGGATTGGACCACCAAGGTCCCCGCCTTCGGTCACCACCCAACTCACACTGCACCCAAACTCCTTGGCACCTCCCATAGGTAGTGAGCCCATGGAAAGGGAGACCCACGTTGCCTCTTCGGGCTGTGCCCGGCCGAGCCCCATGGATGCAGGCTTGGCCACCAGGCACTCACCATCAAGCCCCACCTCCAGGCCTGGCTCCAGAAGGGGGCCCCGGTGACACGCATCTGGCTGAGGGAAAACACCATCCAAATTTTTTGTTCTTCATAGGAGGTTATGCTGAACGGCTCTTTGTCTCATCCCTCACCTAGGACCAGTTTGCCTTGGGTGGCCCTACCAGGGGCATAAATCCCTGAACAACAGTCTGATCCTTGGCGGTCCGATCCTTGTCCACAGAAGCTGGCTCTTGGGACATGGAATGTCACCTCTCTAAAGGGGAAGGAGGCTGAGCTGGTGCGTTAGGTCGAGAGGCTCCGGCTATATATAGTCTGGCACACCTCGACACACAGCTTGGACTATGGAACCAATCTCCTTGAGAGGGGCTGGACTCTCAACCACTCTGGAATTGCCTCCGGTGAGAGGCGCCGAGTGGGTGTGGGCATACTTATTGCCCCCTGACTTGGAGCCTGTTCATTGGGGTTTACCCCGGTGGACGAGAGGGTAGCCTCCCTCCACCTTCTGGTGGGGGAATGGGTCCTAACTGCTGTTTGTGCATATGCACCGAACAGCAGTTTGGAGTACCCACCCTTTTTGGAGTTTATTGGTGCTAGAGGGTATACCTTCTGGGGTACTCCCTTGTACTCCTGGGAGACTTCAATGGTCACATGGGCAATGACAGTGAGACCTGGAAGGGTGTGATTTGGGAGGAATGCCCCCCGATCTGAGTGGTGTTTTGTTATTGGACTTCTGTGCTCATCACAGATTGTCCATAACGAACACCATGTTCAAGTATAGGGGTGTTCATATGTGCACTTGGCACCAGGACCCCCATGGCCTCAGTTTGATGATCAACTTTGTGGTCGTGTTGTTGGACCTGCAACTACACGTCTTGGACACTTGCTGTCAACTGATCACCACCTGGTGGTGAGTAGGCTTCGATGGTGGGGGAGGAGACCAGTCAGGCCTGGAAGACCCAAACATGTTGTGAGGGTCTGCTGGGAACATCTGGCAGAGTCCCCTGTCAGAAGCAGCTTCAACTCCCACCTCCAGCAAAACTTTGACCACGTCCCGAGGGAGGTGGGGGACATTGAGTCCAAATGAGCTATGATCCATGCCTCTATTGTTGAGGCGGCTGACCGGAGCTGTGGCCGTATGGTGGTCGGTGCCTGTCATGGTGGCAATCCCCGAACCCGTTGGTGGACACCAGCTGTGAGGGATGCCATTAAGCTGAAGAATGAGTCTGACAGGACCCCTTTGTCTTGTGGGACTCTGGAGGCAGCTGATAGGTACTGGCAGGCCAAGTGGAATGCAGCTTCGGTGGTTGCTGAGGCAAAAACTCAGGCATGGGAGGAGTATGGGGAGGCCATGGAGAACAACAGTGCAGTGTCAACACTGTATATGGTGGGGATGGTGCGCTGCTGACCTTGAATCGGGACGTTGTGGGTCCTGCTTTCCAATGAGACAGGAGAGCCTGGGGACTTAGAGGTGGGCTTCCCTATCTCTGGGACTGAGGTCACCGAGGTGGTGAAAAACCTCCTTGGTGGCAGGGTCCCGGGGGTGAGATATACCCGGAGTTCCTCAAGGCTCTGGATGTTGTAGGACTGTCATGGTTGACACGTCTCTGCAACATTGCATGGACATCGGGGACAGTGCCTCTGGATTGGTAGACCGGGGTGGTAGTCTCCCTCTTTAAGAAGAGGGACAGGAGGGTGTGTTCCAACTACAAAGGAATCACACTCCTCAGTCTCCCTGGAAAAGTCTATTTGGAGGTCTTGGAGAGGAGGGTCCATTGGATAGTCGAACCTCGGATTCAGGAGGAACATTGTGGTTTTCGTCCTGGTTGCGGAACAGTGGACCAGCTGTACACCCTTAGCAGGGTCCTGGAGGGTGCATGTGAGTTTGCGCAACCAGTCTACATGTGTTTGTGGACTTGGAAAATGCATTTGACCATGTCCCTCGGGGAATCCTGTGGGGGTTGCTCAGGGCATATGGGGTACCGGACCACCTGATAATGGCTGTTCGGTCCCTGTACAACCGGTGTCAGAGCTTGGTCCGCATTGCTGGCAGTAAGTCAAACCTGTTTTCAGTGAGAGTTGGACGCTGCCCTTTGTCACTGATTCTGTTGCTAACTTTTATGGACAAAATTTCTAGGCGCAGCCAGGGTGTTAACACTAGAATTACCAGAGCCTACGAAAAAACTCGTAAATCCGTCCCGCCTTAAATCGCTTCTTAAAATCATTCACAGCTCTCCACCAGCGTCTTTTGTCATCTAAATGTGCTGATAAAAATCAGGCTGCAAGCACCCGGCTATTCCATCGCCCCACCGACTTAGAACACACAAACTTCTCCCAGCTCTTGCCTTGATTGATTTTCTCGGAGTGAAGTGGAGTTTTAGAGTGGAAATAATAGATCGTTGTTTGGAACACAAGCATTTCATGTCTGTTCCATTTCTACAGTAATCTGTGTAAACACATTGTTAAAACAGAGACGCTTTTTATATTCTACTAGTACCATACCATACCATACCATACCATTTTTATTTGTTGAGCGCTTAAAAACACAGCATTACAACTGACCGAAGCGCTGTACAGTTAAAAAGAAGCAAGACTAAAAACAAAATATTAAACACAAACATTAAGAGAGAAATTTAAACAGAGATACTAAAAGCAGACCAGAGGACCCAATAAAATAGGGAAATAGGAAGAAACAAGTGGAAATGAGACAGGTTAAGAAGTAAAAGCCAATGTGAAGAAGTGATTGATTTTCTGGGAGTGAAGTGGAGTTTTAGAGTGGAAATAATAGATCGTTGTTTGGAACACAAGCATTTCATGTCTGTTCCGTTTCTACAGTAATCTGTGTCAACACATTGTTAAAACAGAAATGTTTTTTATATTCTACTAGTAGATGACAAAATGTAGGCATAAACTATATAATTTATGAAGCCTGAAGTATCAAAGAAATACTTTCACAAAAGGTACAAATCTAACACAACAATTGCGCTTTTATTCAAAAATAAAACTGCAGAAACAAAAACCCGCCTTAACATTTTAAGGCAGGACGGATTTACAAGTTTTTTCGTAGGCTCTGGTAATTCTAGCGTTAAGGGGATCCAGTTTGGTGGACTCAGGATTGGGTCAATGCTTTTTGCAGATGATGTTGTCCTGTTTGCTTCATCAGGCCGTGATCTTCAGCTCTCTCTGGAGTGGTTCGCAGCTGAGTGTGAAGCAGCTGGGATGGGAATCAGCACCTCCAAATCCAAGACCATGGTCCTCAGCCGGAAAAGGGTGGAGTGCCCTCTTAGGGTTGGGAGGAGTTCAAGTATCTCAGGGTCTTGTTCACGAGTGAGGGGAGAATGGATCGTGAGATTGACAGGCGGATCGGTGCAGCATCCGCAGTGATGCGGGCTCTGCATCGGTCTGTTGTGGTGAAAAAGGAGCTGAGCCGTAAGGCAAAGCTCTCAATTTACCAGTCGATCTACTCTCCTACACTCATCTATGGTCATGAGCTATGGGTAGTGACCGAAAGAATGAGATCGCGAATACAAACGGCTGAAATGAGTTTCTTCTGCAGGGTGTCTGGAGCTTTTCCTTAAAGACAAGGTGAGAAGCTCAGTCATCCGGGAGGGGCTCAGAGAAGAGCTGTTGCTCCTACGCATTGAGAGGAGTCAGATGAGGTGACTCGGGCAACTGACCAGAAAGCCTCCTGGACGCCTCCCTGGTGAGGTGTTCCGGGCACATCTAACCAGGAGGAGGCCCCGGGGAAGACCCAGGACACTCTGGAGGGACTATGTCTTCCGGCTGGCCTGGGAACGCCTAAGGATTCCCCCAGAAGAGCTAGAAGAAGTGGCCATTAAGAGGGAAGTCTGGGCATCTCTGCTCAAGCTGTTGCACCGGTGACCCAATCTCGGATAAGCAGAAGAGGATGGATGGATGGGAAGTGCCTCACCTTCCAATCCTTCTTTCAAAATATCCAAAATTCCCTGAGGTTGTTGTCCACATAATAATTTGAAAGGTGAGAACCACTGTAGAGGCTTGTGGGACTTCCTTATAGGCAAAGAGCACGAGGCAGAGGAACTGTTCCCAGTTTCTCCCATCCCCATTGACCACATTGTGAAGCATTTGCTTGAGAGTCTGATTAATCCTCTCGACTAGACCATCGGTTTGAGGATGATACACCACGGTCTTTAAGTGCTCTATTTTAAATAACTTAGCCTTCTCCCTGAACGTCTCTGAGGTGAAAGGTGTCCCTTAATCCGTAAGGATCTCCTTAGGGGTGCTGACTCTCATAAAGACCACTTCAAGTTCCTGTGTGAAAGTCTTAGATGTGGCCGAGCAGAAAGGAACAGATTCTGGATATCAGGTAGCATAGGCCATTAGAACTAATATATATTGATGTCCTCAGGCTAAGGGCTCTAAAGGTCCTAATATATTGACCCCGTTCCTTTCAAAGGGGACATCAATCAAGGGAAGAGGAATGAGACGATCTCAGCCCCTCCAAGGAATTTGCAGCAATGACACAATGGACAAGAAATACAAAAATGGCAAACCTCCTCATTAATTCCTGGCCAATAGAATCTGAGCTTAATACGCTTTAACGTTTTCTTGGTGCCCAAATGCAAATGACCTCCTAGGAGGTGTGCGTGCGCCAATTCACAGACCTGCTACCAGTAGGTTTGTAGGATTAACAACAGCTTCCACACCTCCCCATCATGCTCCGCTACCCGATACAATAAATCATTTTCTATCGCAAAATGAGGACCCTGTGGAATGGGCTGATGAGTGTGTTGGCCATTGACTAGCATGACTTTATTTTTTGTAAATTTCAGGGAGTTGTCGTTCTGCAGCTCCCTTTTGAGAGAAGCCGGCATTAATTTAAATTGAAACTGAACCTCGGAGACAGGGTCCTGTCTAACCTCAAGGAGCGGAGTTTCTTCCCAGCTTGTCGAGGCACTAGAAGATGATGTTTCCGCCTGCGAAGGTCCAGGAATCTCTCTATCCACCTCTTGGTTTTCCGTATCTCTCTCCGCCGGCTGATTACATGGCGTGGAGACAACTTGAGAAGGGTCATTCCCATCTATAACCATGCCTAAATTATACAGTATTTGGGGGTATTCAGTAATATTCCACATTAATTGATCCACCCCAGAATCACTGAAGAAGGTGTATTCCTGAGGACCACTACGGGGAATATTTTAAGCGATCCTCCATGGCTGATTAAACATAGGACGGTTTAATACTGTTGGATTTCCCCATGTACAGTATACGTTATACTGGTCTTTATTTTCATCCATTGACGCCGTAGTACATAGAGGTGATCAGCAATGAAAACTGAAGCAAAGAGTGCTTCAACCTTAACTCCATTAACAATCACTACTCCCGTATGCAATATCGTCAGGGGGATTGTTAGCCACATAACCCTCCATTCTCTCTCCACCTGCATTCTCCTCATTCCTGAGTAAGTTGCACACCCACAGATCTGGGGACTTCAAAACAGGCTCTGGTTCATAAGGAAGAAGCACATTTTTATGGGATGTAATCACTACAGTGTCTGCTAAAGGACCGTTCTGCTCTCCCAAATTGCGAGGTCATCCTAGATGTTTCATTTTTCCCCAGACTGGCTGTGTAAAATGCTCAGGAAGGGTTCTGAGCAAACGAAAGAAGGCTACCTACTGCACTATCTGGACAGTGGTGCACTCAAATGGCCTTACCAAAATGCCACCTTCTTTCAGAGAACAAAGTCTTGCTCCTGAGTCGGCCACTCTGGGTCGAATGTCCACTGTTTTATTCTTCTCACCTGCTGGTCTGGGGATGCCCCATTTATCTAGGGTCTTAACCTTATTGGGGAGGACAGCTCTCTCCTCCAAGAGAATATAACAAGCCCCCTTTGCATTCCCCATAGGAACCAGCCCACTTCTGTGTGTCTCTCTCACACACTCCCTTTGTTTCTTTACTAGCCCAGTTATTACTAATGGGAGAAGAACTTGCACCGGGTCTTTCTGGACCATAGGATGAACCCTCCACTCATAAACTCACCCCGGTACTCTCCCACCTAGTTATCCTTCAGGTCCTGTCCCTGTTTCTTATGGGCTAGCATCCTGCTGACTACACCACTGTCTCAAGAATAACACAAAGACATCAAAAAGGTTTGGGGCAGCCACCTGTATATCGTATAAGGACATTTTATATTGTGGCAGCTAATGGCGGAAACAGTTCCGGTCAGTTCAGTTCAGTTGAGTTTATTTTTGAAATTCATTGTGTGCTGACTCAGAGAGCTGAAAGAAGTCTCACAGCTTTCATGTAAATTATATGTGGAATGGCAGTAAAATTTCCAAATAAGTGGGAAGCAATTATAAATGCATGCAAAACGTGTGACATTAAACATCAGGGTATTTGCCTTAAAGAAAAACAATTTGAGGAACAAACAAAATGCCAAAACCAAATTAATGACTTGTCGTGAAATTCTTTCAGCTCCAGGCAAATAAAGTTACACAATGAGAATTTAAAATGGTGTGAATGAAGGCAGAGCCTGACAAGAGCTTTACATTTTCTAAGTCATAGGAAAGCTGATTCTTTTAACAATGAAGTGGTTCACAATGAGATAAAAGGGACAAAACATTGTAAGAGCTGGGATGTGCACAAACATTTAAAGTAAACTGTGAAGACCACCCAGCTATCCAAAAGATGACATACCTTATATCACAGCCCCTACTTCTAGGGGTTGATGTGCATTAGAAATCAAATGCATGAAGCAGAGACAACAGAATTTTCATGAGACTCAGATATTATAGAACATTAGAACATTCTAGACAAGAACAGGCCATTCAGCCCAACAAAGCTCGCCAGTCCTATCCACTTATTTCCTCCAAGAAAACATCAAGTCGAGTTTTTAAAGTCCCTGACGTCTTACTGTCTACCACACTACTTGGTCTCTTATTCCAAGTGTCTATCGTTCTTTGTGTAAAGAAAAACTTCCTAATGTTTGTGTGAAATTTACCCTTAACAAGTTAACAAGTTTTCAACTGTGTCCCCGTGTTCTTGATGAACTCATTTTAAAATACAAGTCTCGATCCACTGGACTAATTCCCTTCAGAATTTTATACACTTCAGTCATGTCACCTCTTAAACCCCTTATCAAGCGGGGTCATTATTGCTAAATCGCTTGTAATTCGACCTCTCCAAATTAGAATCATTGCTGTTATTGAACTATCTGGAGTATAAACACATGTTTGGTCTCTTTGTAAAGGTAACTTTCTCTAGTTTCACCCTTAGTAGTCAGAATCACT
Organism: Polypterus senegalus; assembly: GCF_016835505.1. Taxonomy (NCBI): domain Eukaryota; kingdom Metazoa; phylum Chordata; class Cladistia; order Polypteriformes; family Polypteridae; genus Polypterus; species Polypterus senegalus. The sequence continues at coordinate 229,699,583 of NC_053157.1, read as the reverse complement.
GTAGGTGTGACTGATCAAAAGTTATGCACATTAGAACTCACAGAAAAAATGATTTTTTTTGTTCTCGCCTAAGTTTTTTTGTGAAAATAAAGGCCTCTATAGCTGCAGTAGGTAGGTGGGAACAGAAACACACTATGTACCAACAGAATAACTTGTTGACTACTCACATTTGAAAAGAATACCTGTGAAAATGACATTTTTACACCAGTTTTTTATGTGGGCATGCCCAGGGGCTTTTTAGAAGGACCTATGCTTTATCCATTATCCACATTTTGGAACGTATGGAAAAAGTGTAATAACCTTTGAATGCTTCAACCCACAGATATCAATGAGGGCTCGACTGAAAGCTTACACCTAAAGGAATCTATATCTACATACAGTGTCACTCTATTAGTTATGGAAATTCATATTCCATAATAAAAACAATAAAAAATACACATTTCAATATAAAAATAGTCAAAACAAGTCTTATGGGCGAAAAATATATATATATTTTATTTTTTACTTTTTTTTTAATAAAATGCACACAAACTATATACATTTTGTTACAAACTGTTACAATACAGCTCAGCGTTTTTCCATGTGCCACTGATTGTAGCAATCCCTAGCAGGCAGAAAGCACAAGGGCGTGGCACATGTCGCTCTCTGCCATTAGACTTCTCCTGGTCCGATTGATCACTTTCACGCCGTGTACATGCCTCTACTACTTCAACGAGAGTGTATTTACGTTTATCTGTACGTTTATCCATATTTAAAATGTGAAAAAACTAGGTGAAATCACAATAAACAACCACGCACCAAGTCTGCAGACTGGCACAAATGCCAGCAGCGCAGCTCGATCGGTTTTGTTTACAAGTTGGTATGGCAAGTTACATATCGGCGTGCTCAGCTGCTCATTGGCTGTAAGTTTGGAGTGTCACTCACAGCATCTAATTAAACTGGTAGATTCTACCAGGGTTTGGAGTTGTGCGTCATCGTTCAGCTGTCTGTGACACTCGTTGGCTATACGAGGTGCCAGTCACCCCCCAGACCCATCGTAATTGGCCAACTTAGGTGTCAATCAGAAGCTAACACTTCCTTGTAACATGCTTTAGCCTGGTTATTGCCGACAGAAACAAATTACGTCTGATATGACCAATAGAAATGAAAAAAAATGTCGGAGCTAGTCTCATGTTAAGAAACGTTTTCTGGAGTTTTTGTCCCTTTGAGGATCTATCGTGTGTTTTGGACCTAATCGTTTTACTGGATTATATTCCCTGGAGCCTTATGGACAGAATGAGATCAATACTGCTTGGAAATATTGATGTTTGACTTGCAGAGAGCCTTCAAAGGTAGTCAAAGGTAGGAAAAGTCAGCTCTTAAAAGTATTTACTTCTCTGTAAAAAAGGATTTAGTGTCAGTGCTGTGGTTATTGTGTGTCAAAATGGTTTACATCATCAGAAAGACGAGACTCTGAATTTTCATTTGATGTGTAGTATGTCGAGGTGCATGACAGAGGGGCATGCACACATGGCTGTGACGTCGTCCAATCGTCGTAATGTACCGGGACCGGTACGTGTGCATGTTAAATCTTCTTTTGCTTAAACTGTAAAGGCTCAGCTCTTTTAATCTTTCCTCATAATTCAACCCCTGTAGACCTGGAATCAGCCTAGTCGCTCTTCTCTGGACCTTTTCTTGTGCTGCTATGTCCTTTTTGTAGCCTGGAGACCAAAACTGCACACAGTTCTCAAGATGAGGCCTCACCAGTGCATTATAAAGGTTGAGCATAACCTCCTTGGACTTGTACTCCACAGATCAAGGCGCTATATAACCTAACATTCTGTTAGCCTTCTTAATGGCTTCTGAACACTGTTTGAAGTTGATAGCTTGGAGTCCACTATGACTCCTAAATCCTTCTCATAAGGTGTACTCTCGATTTTTCGACCGCCCATTGTGTATTCAAACCTAATATTTTTACTTCCTATGTGTAATACTTTACATTTACTGACATTAAATTTCATCTGCCACAAATCTGCCCAAGCCTGTATGCTATCCAAGTCCTTCTGTAATGATATAACGGATTCCAAATTATCTGCTAATCCACCTATCTTGGTATCATCTGCAAACTTAACCAGCTTGTTACTTATATTCCTATCTAAATCATTTATATATATTAAAAATAGCAGCGGCCCTAGCACTGACCCCTGTGGAACACCACTCTTAACATCAGCCAGTTCTGATGAGGTTCCTCGCACCATCACCCTCTGCTTCCTGTGTCTGAGCCAATTCTGCACCCATCTAAAAACATCACCCTGAACTCCCACTTCTTTTAACTTGATGCCCAACCTCTCATGTGGCACCTTATCAAATGCTTTCTGAAAGTCCAGATAAATAATATCATAAGCTCCACTTTGATCGTATCCTTTTGTTGCCTCCTCATAGAATTCCAACATGTTAGTAAAACACGACCTCCCTCTTCTGAACCCATGCTGACTGTTCAGAATAACTCCTGTCCTTGCCATGTGTTGCTCAATCTTATCCTTAATAATTCCTTCCATTAATTTTCCTGTGATGCTTGTTAAGCTTACTGGCCTATAGTTGCTTGGATCTGCCCTGTCACCCTTTTTATATAATGGGATGATATTTGCCATTTTCCAGTCCTTTGGAATCTCTCCAGTGCACAGTGACTTCCTAAAAATATGTGTCAAGGGTTTATATATGTACTCACTAGCCTCCTTAAGAACACGAGGATAAATATTATCTGGGCCTGGTGATTTGTTTGATTTCATCTTATTTAATCTGAGCAGCACTTCTCCCTCTACAATTTCCAAATCCCTCAGTACCTCCTTAGTAGTTGTTACCTCTGGAGGTTATCCACTTGCTCACTTGTAAACACCTCAGAAAATGTAAGTTTAGGGCATCTGCTATTTCATTGTCTGTATCTTTTAATTCCCTTTACTATTCCTGATGAACTTGACCTCCTCCTTAACTGTTCTTTTACTACTAAAATACTGAAAGAATCTCTTGGGGTCTTCTTTCGCCTTATCTGCTATATTCCTCTCCAACTGTCTTTTAGCCTCTCTGATATCCTTCTTAATGGTTGCCCTCATGTTCTCATACAGCGCTACGATTCTCTTTGCAGTCATTAGTCTTATATGCCTTATACAGCAGTTTTTCCTTTGCAACTTCTTTTAAATCTTTATTAATCCATCGTGGAGTTTTTTAGTTTCCTATTACTTCCAAATTTAGGTATGTATCTGTCCTGCATTACATGTAAAACATTTTAAACCTGTTCCACTGCTCCTCGACTGTCTCCACATTTAAAAGCTTATCCCAGTCTATCCTACTTAGACTTTGTCATCTGCTCAAAATTAGCCCTACCAAAGTTCAACTTAACAATTTTAGTCTTTGCATCTGTACTCTTACAAAATACTGAGAATTGTATTACATTATGGTCACTTGACCCTAGTGGTTCAATCACCTCTACACCCTCAATTCTATCCTGATTATTACAGAATACTAAATCCAGACAGGCTTCACCCCTTGTTGGTGCTTTAACATGCTGTGTTAAAAACAGTCGCTGATTACTTCTAAAAACTCCTGCTCTTGTGCTCCTCCATCTGCAAGGTTATCCCAGTTAATATTTGGATAATTAAAGTCCCCCATGACTATAATATCCCCCTGTAAACTTGCCTTTTTAATATTACTAAAAAGATGTGTGTTGAAATTACTGTCTGAATTGGGTGGTCTATAACACACTCCTAAAATAAGACCCCTTTCCCTAATATTTTCCAGGCGAAGCCACATGTCCTCACTAAGATGGGGCTCATCATCCAACTGAAGATGACTTACATTTAAACCCTGTTTGGCATAAACAGCAACCCCACCTCCTTTTCTGTTCTGTCTATCCTTCCTAAAAAATGTGTATCCCTCTATGTTACACTCATCCCCATCTTTGTTATTTAGCCAGGTTTCCGTTATTGCTATAATATCATAATTATGCTCTGCTACATACAACTCCAACTCACTTACCTTATTTTTGATACTTCTAGCATTAAGGCAAGCTATTTTTAATGTGTTGCTCATTCTACATTTACGTGTTTGCTTAGAATTTACATTACTATTCATTTTTATTGATTCATCTATTTATATATCTAAATCTGGCCTGTCCTAAACTCCCTGTCCCCCACATTCCCTAGTTTAAACAATCCTCGACTAGCCTACACATACGCGTCCCCAGGGCATCATAGGAATGATGGAGTCATCGCTAAACAAAAGGGATGCAGAGGAACATCACATCAGTGGTTACAAACCCCTCAGGAAAGACAGAAAAGGAAAGAGAGGAGGAGATGTGACATTATATGTGACAAATAACATTCAGACTGAAATGAATGACCTCAAAGAAAGGGACACGTCAGAGTCATTGTAGGTCACATTAGTCAGGAAGATGTCTACAGATTTAGCTGACTGGAGCTACAGGCCAATAAGTAGTGAAGATTCAAACAATACCTTCATATCTGTTGCTTTTGCCTTCAGGTTGGTCAGACCATACTCTGGTGTGCCTCATATCTGCATATAAACCCATTGACCAGAGGTTACCAGCCACCACCAGGCCTGTGCAGGGATGTAGAGTGGAGGCTGAGGAGGCTCTAAAGGATGAGTCGCACAGTGAGGACTTTGGGAAATTCAAACACTGAATCACAGAACCCCAACAACAAGCCATGGATCATAAAAGAACTGAAAGTCATACTGAATATGAAGAAGTCAGTACAGCTCTGCTCCCACAATGCTAGCCTCTGTATGCAAGCTGAGGAGGTTCTGGAATCCCATCTGCCATCTTCTCCCTGTATGACCTTCCCCTTCAATGACATAACACCTATCGTCTCGAGCCCCTCTACAAACCCTGGACTTTGTGACCGTGCTGATCAAGTGAGGAGAGGGCTGAGAAAACTGCATAAACAAGGCTTCAGGGCTGGATGAAATCAGACACAGGGTGCTGAAAACATGTGCCAGCCAGCTGTACAGGGTCCTTCAGCACCTTTTCTCCCTTTTCCTGAGTTTGCAGAGGGTTACACAACCGCAGAAACATTCTGTGTGGTCCCAGCACCAAAGATAGGGCATTCCAGTGATACCAAGGACTTTACTATTGGCCAGTGTGGTTTTCTATGCTGTGGTCTATGGGGTAAGCAACCTGAGCTCAAAAGAAGCAAAATGCCTTAGCAAACTTTTTAGAAAAGTTTGGGGTCAATGGGGTCAACCCTGGACACACTGAAAGCTGTTATGGAAAAGAGGATGGGAGCAAAATTGGATGCCATCATGAAAACACCCCTCCATCCCCTCTAGGAGGCTCTCTCTTGGAGTGCTTTCAGCCGCAGACTCATTACACCATGCTGTGCTAAGAAGCACCTCTGGGGGTCTTTTCTGCCCAATACTGTCAGGCAAACCAATGTTTCTACTCAATTGACTTCTTAAGATCATTTCTGAAATAACATTTCAAATATTTGCACAATGTACATTTATTTATTTGTTTGTTTGTTTGTATTTACATATTGATTGATTGGTTGTATTATTTGTCCTGTGAGCCTGTTTTCTTTTTCTTTATATTTCTGCTGCTGTATGCATCTGAATTTCTCCCAGAATTGATAAAGTTGATCTAATCTAATCAAATAAACTGAGGTAGACATAAGTGGTGCACAAAAGAATCAGAATGTGTTAGTTTTCCTTCATAAATGCATAAATGTTTTGCAGTATAGAAGTTGAAAGCACAATTTATATAAGTGAGGTAAGAGATAAGACACATAACACTGAACGGTGTTGTAAACTGCAGCTGTCTTGTGCCTCTAGTAACAATTATTTTATATTACCTTCATTTTATTTAAGGTTTGTAGTTATTTGTGTACTAAGTCTGAAACACTGCCACATTTCATTTCGTAGTGTGCTGGGGTGACTTGTTGAATTTTTTAGACCATTCACTTTGCTCCTTCCAAGGTTTTTGAATTTGTGAGTGCTGTTGTACTTTATCAACATCTTGAGAATTTTAAGTTTACCCAAGTTGGTTATTTGAATTTTTAAATCAGTTTACCTTCATTTTTCAGAAGCCCCATTGTTGCTGTCTGTATGATGCGATCGCAGTGAGGCACAAGTCATGAGCGTGGAGGTGCTTTTAAAAGTGTGGCAGAGTGCACGTTACATGCTGACAATCAAGACAGAGAGAAAAAAAAGAAAAACAGAGTGGTACACTTTTAAAAGAATGCAAACGACACCCTGAAGTATAACATAGATGTTGGCCTGATAGCAGCTGTTTTATTTCAACCATATTTGTTTCTTTTAATCCCTCAGATTAAGCACTTCACCTCTGCTTCACATTTAGTTTTCCTGTAAGTCCAAATGATACCAAAGCTGAGGCTGATGAGTTATTTTTAGTGTCCCGCTATCTGCTAAAAAAAAAAAAAAAGAGACAGAAAGACTTGAAGGAAAATGCGACTCTGTTTAGCTTCTTTGTCTTGTAACTTTAACACACTCTTTATCATGTCTAAGGGTCTAAAGTGAAGAAAGTCCTCCCCTCCCAGTAAACCTGCCTAGTTTGATCTTTTACCCGTCTATATTATTTCTGTAAAAAAGCCCTGGTCCACTATTTATCTGACCACTGTAGCAAACCATTCATCAAAATGTATGCAGCAGGTCTGTTTACTATGGAACTTTGGAAGGTGACATTCAACAGGTGCCAAAGGCAACCTCCTCTCCGTACCAGTACCAGTGTGTCCCGGTGTGAAGCTGAGCTCACAAATATTCCTTTGTACCACTCCTCACTCATCTGATGATCAACTCGGTCACCTTTCCGGTTTATCCACCCACGGCGTAACTCTGACTGTTTGCCTTCATTGCTAGACAGGCTTTGGCAGTAAATACACCCTAGTGAGCAATTTTGTATGTGTTTGTTTGAGACTGAAATGCTTTGACTCCCAGCCGTTTTTGTATCCAAATCACAGATATAAAGTGAACCGTCACACCAGTATTGAAGAGGTCATGCTGATAATGTCAGACGTCCAAAACCACATTCCATGGGAATGGAGCAGTGTCCTGGTAAGAGGAATCATAACATACTGGCGTCCATATTTAAAACAAAATAATGTTGAGGTATATCAAATTAAATAACCCAGCCACTGGGAATGCACAAACCAGTGTGTTTCTTTGAGCCAGTAGCAAGCCCGGATAAATGCGGAGGGCTATGTCAGGAAGGGCATCCGGTGTAAAATTTTGGCAGATTAACATATGGACAACAATACAAATTTACATGACAGACCAGTCGAGGCCCCGGTTAACAATGACCGCTACCAGTACTGTTAGCCAACAGGGTGCTGGCGGAAATTGGGCTACTGTTCGCCGAAGAAGGAGAAGAAGATGGGGGAGACATATCCAGAGGAAAGAGGAGAGGAGGAGGGTAAACAAAGTGGAATTGAGGGTAGAAAATGTTGAATGTTTGAATGCTGGCAGTATGACTGGTAAGGGAGAGAGTTAGCAGATATGATGGAGGGAAGAAAGGTTCATATACTGTGAGTGCAAGAGACTAAATGGAAGGGGAGTAAGGCCAGGTGGATCAGAGGTGGATTCAAATTGTTCTATCACGGTGTGGATGGATTAGGAGTTATCCTCAAGGAACAGTATGTCAAGAGTGTTTTCTGGAGGTGAAAAAAGTGTCAGACAGAGTAATGATTATGAAGATGGAAATTGGAGCTATGATGATGAATGCTGTTAGTACACATGCCCCTAAAGTTGGGTGTGCAATGGATGAGAAAGAAGATTTTGGGAGTAAGTTGGTTGAAGTGATGGAAGTGTAGCAGTGGGACAGAAAGTGGTGATTGGAGTGGATTTCAATGGACATGTTAGTGAAGTGAACAAGAGGTCAGATGATAGTGGGTTTTGTGAAAAGGATGGGCATGGCTGTGGTGAATACATATTTGAAGAAGAGAGAAGAACAAAGGGTGACATACAAGAGTGGAAGATGCACACAGGTAGATTACATCCTATGCAGAAGAGTCAATCTGAAGGAGATTGAAGACTGCAAAGTGGTGGCAGGGGAAAGTGTAGTTAAGCAGCATAGGATGGTGGTCTGTAGGATGACGTTGGAGATCAAGAAGAGGAAGAGAGTGAGGGCAGAGAAAAGGATGAAATGGTTGAAAAATGATGAATGCAATGCTGAGTTCAGAAAGGAGGTGAGACAGGCACTGGGTGGCAGTGAAGAATTACCAGACAGTTGGGCAATGACAGCAGAAGTAGTAAGGGTGAGAGCAAGAAGGGTGCTTGGCATGACATATGGACAGAGGAAAGAGGACAAGGAAACCTGGTGGTGGAATGGAAAAGTACAGGAAAGCATACAGATAATGAGTATGGAGAAGAAGAAGTGGGATAGTCAGAGACATGCAGAAAGTAGACAAGAGTACAAAGAGATATGGTGTAAGGTGAAGAGAGAGGTGGCAAAGGCTAAAGATGTATAATGAGTTGTATGAGAGGTTGGACACTAAGGAAGGAAAAAAAGGACCACTGGGCTAGACAGAGGGACCGAGCTGGGAAAGATGTGCAGCAAGTTAGCGTGATAAAGGATAAAGATGGAAAAGTACTCACAAGTGAGAGGGTGTGTTAAGAAGATGGAAACAGTACTTTGAAAGGCTGATGAATGAAGAGAATGAGAGAGAGAGAAGGTTGGACGATGTGGAGATAGTGAATCAGGAAGTGCAACAGATTACAAAGGAGGAAGTAAGGACAACTATGAAAAGGATTAAGAATGAAAAGACCGTTGGTCCAGATGACATACCTGTGGAAGCATGGAAGTGTTTAGGAGAGATGGCAGTGGAGTTTTAAACCAGATTGCTTAATGGAATCTTGGAAAATGAGAGGATGTCTCAGGAGTGGAAAAGAAGTGTACTAGTGCCTCTATTTAAGAATAAGGAGGATGTGCAGGACAGTAATAACTACAGGGGGATAAAATTAATGAGCCACAGCATGACGTTATGGGAAAGAGTAGTGGAAGCTCAGTTAAGAAGCGAGGTGATGATTAGTGAGGAGCAGGATGGTTTTATGCCAAGAAAGAACACCACAGATGTGATGTTTGCTCTGAGGTTGTTGATGGAGAAGTAGAGAGAAGGCCAGAAGAAGTTGCATTGTGTCTATGTGGACCTTTGAAAGCATATGACAGGGTGCCTTGAGAGGAGCTGTGGTATTGTATGAGGAAGTCAGGAGTGGCAGAGAAGTATGCCGGAGTTGTACAGGATATGTATGAGGGAAGTGTGACAGTGGTGAGGCCTGTGGTAGGATTGACAGATTATTCAAGGTGGAGGTGGGATTACATCAGGGATCAGCTCTGAGCCCTTTCTTGTTAGCAATGGTTATGGACAGGTTAACAGACGAGATTAGACAGGAGTCCCTGTGGACTATGATGTTTGTTGATGACATTGTGATCTGTAGTGAGAGTAGGGAGCAGGTTGAGGAGACACTGGAGAGGTGGAGATATGCTCTAGTGAGGAGAGGAATGAAGGTCAGTAGGAACAAGTCAGAATACATGTGTGTAAATGAGAGGGAGGTCAGTAGACTGGTGAGGATGCAAGGAGTAGAGTTGGCGAAGGTGGATGAGTTTAAATAGTTGGGATCAACAGTACAGAGTAATGGGGATTGTGGAAAAGAGGTGAAGAAGAGAGTGCAGCCAGGGTGGAATGGGTGGAGAAGAGTGTCAGGAGTGATTTGTGACAGACGGCTATCAGCAAGAGTGAAAGGGAAGGTCAACAGGACGGTAGTGAGACCAGCTATGTTATATGGGCTGGAGACGGTGGCACTGACTAGAAAGCAGGAGACAGAGCTGGAGATAGCAGAGTTAA
>NC_053157.1:229668766-229689235 GCF_016835505.1 Polypterus senegalus | reverse complement strand
GCAAACATTTACTCGAGCCGGTTAAAATGTAAAGATGTTAGTTTTGGTAAATTTAACTCCTTTGAGTATCTCGCCGTTGTTATTCATGGAGATTCTCACGTTCTAGTATTATCCGTGTATAGACCTCCTAAATTTAACGCGTCTTTCTTTGAGGAATTCTCTGACTTAATGTCAATTTTAATTACGAACTATGACACACTCCTAATTGTCGACAACTTTAACTTTCATGTCGACAATCAGTGTGACCAAAAGGTAAAGGAATTCGTGAACCTCCTGGACTCTTTTGATTTGAGGCAGCTCGTTAATCAGCCTACACATAAAGCAGGTCATACGTTATCGTTTGTTTTCAGTCGACTAGATTACTGTAATGCACTCCTCTCAGGACTACCCAAAAAAGAGATAAATCATTTGCAACGAGTGCAGAATGCAGCTGCTAGAATCCTAACTAGGAAAAGAAAATCCGAACACATTTCTCCAGTTTTGATGTCACTACACTGGTTACCTGTGTCATTCAGAATTGACTTTAAAATTCTGCTTATGGTTTATAAAGCCTTAAATAATCTCACCCCATCTTATATATCGGAATGTCTGACACCTTATATTCCAAATCGTAACCTTAGATCCTCAAATGCGTGTCTCCTTAGAATTCCAAAAGCTAAACTTAAAAGAAGTGGTGAGGCGGCCTTCTGCTGTTATGCACCTAAAATCTGGAATAGCCTGCCAATAGGAATTCATCAGGCTAATACAGTAGAGCACTTTAAAACACTGCTGAAAACACATTACTTTAACATGGCCTTTTTAAACTTCACTTTAACTTAATCCGGATACTCTGCATGTTCAATTCATCATAATAACTATTCATAGTGGCTCTAAAAACCGTACTAACCTCTACTCTCTCTTCTGTTTCTTTTTCTGGTTTCTTTGTGGTGGGCTTGCGCCACCACCTACTCAAAGCATCATGATGCTCCAATATTGATGGACTGAAAGACATAAGTCTGCGTGACCATCATCATCAAATCCTTCCGTGGGAACCCTAAATACAAAGAGGACTGTTTCATTTATGTTAGGTAGATTGCCCAGAGGGGACTGGGTGGTCTCATGGCCTGGAACTCCTGCAGATTTTTTTTTTCTCCCCCCGTCTGGAGTTTTTTTTTTTGTTTTCTCTGTCCACCCTGGCCATCGGAACTTACTTATTCTATGTTAATTAATGTTGACTTATTTTATTTTCTTACTGTGTCTTTTATTTTTCTATTCTTCATTTTGTAAATCACTTCAAGCTACATTTTTTTGTATGAAAATGTGCTATATAAATAAATGTTGTTGTTGGTTCCATCAGCTTGCTGCACACATTGAAAAACCCGAGTCTCCTTAGCAAGTCCAGTCTGCTGTGGCCCTTCGTATCCAGATCCACTGTGTTTTCAGACCCGTCCAGTTTGTTGCTCATGTGAAACCCCAGGTACTTGTGGCTCTTCACTATTTCAACGTCTCGCCCCTGACTGGTCTCAGAGGCTCCTTGGCACCAACTTGATTTCATCTTCATCTCCAGACCTGAAGGGTTCTCTTCTTCATTTTCATTAGAACTTTCAGTTGTTTTATAATCCATGGCTTATTGGTGCAAAAACAGTGCACTGTCTTTAGGGGTCTGTGTTATCCACACAAAACTTGATTGAGTCTATGATTGAGTGTTTCAGTTCCTCAAAGTCCTCACTGTGCAACTTACAAAGCACTTCCCAGTCAGTGTTTTTTAAAGGCCTCCTTCAGAGCTTCCTCACCCTCCATTGTCCATCCCTTCATGGTCCTGGTGGTGGCTATAAACCTCTGGTCAATGGGTTTATCTGCAGGTATGAGCCACACCAGATTATGGTCTGATCAGCCTGAAGGTGGCACAGCAACAGATATGATAGTATTGTTTAAACTTCACTACTTAATGTCCTGTAGCAAACTCCAGTCAGCTAAATCTCTAGACATCTTCCTGACTAATGTGACCTACAGTAACTCTGACATGTCCCTTCCTTTGATGTTGCTCATTTCAGTCTGAATGTTATTCATCACTTACAATGTCACTTCTCCTGCTCTCCTTCCTCTTCTGTCTTTCCTGAGGGTTTCATAACCACTTATGTGATGTTCCTCTGTATCCCTCTTGTTTAGCGATGACTCCATCAAACTTTCAATACCTGAATCTCAAACCAGTTCTGATATCTCTGGTTCATGCATTTTATTTCAAAAGCATCTCATGTTAAGACGTAAGGACTGTGACGTATGGAATGTCATCTTTTGTGTAGCTGGGTGGTCTTCACAGTTTACTTTAAATGTTTGTGCACATCCAAGCTCTTACATTGTTTTTTCCCTTTTTTTCAATGTGGAAGGAATTGGCTTAGAAAATGAAAAGCTCTTGTCAGGCTGTGCCTTCATCCCACCATTTTAAATTCTCATTTTGTATTATTATTCTTTTTTTTTTTTTGTCTGGTGCTGAAAGAATCTCACAACAAATCAATAATTTAATTTTAGAATTTTGTTTGTTTTAAAGATCCTAAAATTGTTCTTCTGTAAGACAAATGCCCTGATGGTTAATGTCACCATAAAATAATAAATGGTGTGTTTAACTTAATTGGAAGTTTCTTGCCATTCCAGATGTGATTTGCATTATAGCTGGGGGCTTCTTTCAGCTCAGTGAGTCAGCACGCAATGAAGAGCAAAATCTACACTAATAAAAGGCAAAGCCCTCACTGACTAACTGACTGACTGACTGACTCACTGACTGACTCACTGACTGACTCATCACTAATTCTCCAAGTTCCCGTGTGGGTAGAAGGCTGAAATTTGGCAGGCTCATTCCTTACAGCTTACTTAAAAAAGTTGGGCAGGTTTCATTTAGAAATTCTGGAAGCTATTTTTCTCCATATAATGTAATGGAGTTGAGCTGGATGGCCGTGTGGGGCGAAGTTTCGTGTGACATCATCAAGCCTCCTACGTAAGTACGTAGAGAACAAGGAAGACCTCCAAACAGCGCTAAACAAAAAACGCCATTTCACAATTGAGAAGGCAGAAAAAGATTATGAAGCAAGTGATGCATACAAGCGTATTCATAAATACAAGCATATTCATAAGTACAGCTACTGCGGAAACAAAGCACGGCGTGAACCATAAGTTTATATTAAGTTTATAGACACGCTCCCGCTGCCGTTTGTCATGCCTACGGCGAATGACGTTATTCAGCGAGATACAAGTTTACTGAGAGACACGAGGTATAAGCGAGACTTTGGATCACTTTGTAACAGAGTTAAAATTGCTGTAGGAAGAAACTGAACAAAACGTTTTTTACTTGTTTTACTTTTAATAACTTATAGACTACATTTTTTTTTCCTTTGCACTCAGTGAGCGGGGCCAATGCATATTCATAAGTGCAGCTACTGCGGAAACAAAGCACGTGTAAACCTATAAAGTTTAAATTAAGTTCATAGACAGGCTGCCGCTGGCGTTTGTTATGCCCATGGCTAATGCGGGATACAAGTTTAATGAGATGACGCAGGGTATAAACGACAGTTTTGATCACTTTGTAACTAAGTTTGAGTCATCTGTTTTAACAAGCAGCGTATTGCACTGATACAAAATAGCCTGCCCATTTAATTATTTAGGAATGGATAGATAAATTAAGATTTTGTACAAATAATGTTTTAAATTTTTCTTCCTCAATGGATTCTGGCACCCCCAGCAACAGCTGCTCGCAGCACAAAGGATATATATATATATATATATATATATATATATATATATATATATACAGTATATATATATATATATATATATATATATACAATATATATATATATATATATATATATATATATATATATATATATATATATATATATACTGCTCACAAAAATTAAAGGAACACTTTAAAGAAACACATTAGGTACATCAGATCTCAATATGAAGTTGGATATCTATACAAATAACGACAGGGAAAGTCTTAGGAACAAAAGGATGCCAAGTCTTTTAATGGAAATAAAAGTTTTCTGCCTACAGAGGGCTCAATTGTGTAGACACCCTAAAATCAGAGTGAAATGAAGATGTGGCAGGCTAGTCCATTTTTTCAAAAACTTAATTTCTGCTACACAAAATGCTTTTCAGTATCTTGTGTGGCCCCACGAGCTTGTATGCATGCTTGACAACGTCGGGCATGCTCCTAATGAGACGACGGATGGTGTCTTGTGGCATTTCCTCCCAGATCTGTATGAGGGCATCCCTGAGCTGTTTTACAGTCTGAGGAGCAACCTGGCGGTGCCTAATGGACCGAAACATAATGTCCCACAGATGTTCTATTGGGTTTAAGTCAGGGGATCGTGAAGGCCATTCAATTGTTTCAATTCCTTCATCCTCCAGGTACTGCCTGCATACTCTTGCCACATGAGGCTGGGCATTGTCGTGCATTAGGAGGAAACCAGGACCTACTGCACCAGCGTAGGGTCTGACAGTGGGTCCAAGGATTTCATCCTGATACCTAATGGCAGTCAAGGGGTCTTTGTCTAGCTTGTAGAAGTCTTTGCGTCCCTCCATGGATGTGCCTCCCCAGACCATCACTGACCCACCACCAAACTGGTCATGCCGAATGATGTTAAAGACAGCATAACATTCTCCATGGCTTCTGCAGACCCTTCAACGTCTGTCACATGTGCTCAGGGTGAACCTGCTATCATCTGTGAAAAACACAGGTGCCATTGGTGGACCTGACAATTCTGGTATTCTATGTTAAATGCCGATCGAGCTCCACTGTGCTGGGTTGTGAGCACAGGGCCCACTAGAGGACGTTGGGCCCTCAGACCACCCCAAGAAGTCTGTTTCTGATTGTTTGGTCAGAGACATTCATGCCAGTGGCCTGCTGGAGGTCATTTTGTAGAGCTCTGGAAATGCTCATCCTGTTTGTCCTTGTCCAAAGGAGCAGATACCAGTCCTGCTGATTGGTTAAGGACCTTCTATGGTCCTGTCCAGCTCTCCTAGACTAACTGCCTGTCTCCTGAAATATCCTCCATGCCCTTGAGACTGTGCTGGGAGACACTGCAAACCTTCTGGCAATGACACACATTGATATGCCATCCTGGAGAAGTTGGATTTCCTGAGCAACCTCTGTAGGGTCCAGGTTTCGCCTCATGCTACCAGTAGTTACACTGACCATAGTGAAATGCAAAACTAGTGAAAAACAGTCAGAAAAGATGAGGAGGGAAAAATGTCAGTGGCCTCCACCTGTTAAACCATTCCTGTTTTGGGGGTCATCTCATTGTTGCCCCTCTAGTGCATCTGTTGTTAATTTCATTAACACCACAGCAGCTGAAACTGATTAACAACCCCCTCTGCTACTTAACTGACCAGATTAATATCCCATAAGTTTCATTGACTTTATGCTATACTCTGATTAAAAGTGTTCCTTTAATTTTTTTGAGCAGTATATATATATATGCTTGTGTGTGTGTCTGTGTATCTATATATATTACAGCAACACTCATATCAGTGACAAAACAATTACATTAACAATCATCTTACGTTTTTTTAAAATGTTTCCTTTTCTTTTTCATAACTTCTTTAACATACTACTTCTCCGCTGCGAAGCGCGGGTATTTTGCTAGTTAAAAAAATAAAATTAACTTACCTGAATTGTTTACACAATTAACTTCAACCATGGGGTCTTCACCTGCCCTCACTAACCACCAGTCAGCTCTCTGGGTGATGTGGGAAACTCTCACTCCTGGTGGGTGTGGTGTTATGGGTCCACAGCTCGCTCAGCAAAGGCCGTTTAAATAAATAATCACCGTGCTCGTGGCGGTTTAGTGAGGGGGCATGGTGGCTGTAGGATGATCTCAGGGCAATCTGCGGCGTGGGCGTTTCTCACCTAGTGCACAGGTGAGGGACTGCCCACATCAGTGATTGTTCCTGGGATTAATGGAGAAGGGTCCGGATGCAGGTCGCAGACTTGGCCTTCCACGCCTCCTGCCTTGCACAGTCCACCCCATGACTGCCCACAGTCCGTAGAAGGAGAAGGAGAAGAGCTGCTGTACAGTTTTCCAATTTGAAAAAGAAAAGGAGCTGAAAACGTTTTCCGACACGGAACAATTGCACAACAGAAGCAGGTATGGACTCACAGAATAAAAAGCTCAGTATATTTAAAGAAACTTTAGATCCATTAAACAAAACTAATGAGATGTACGATTATATACTGTATAGCGAATCCAAGTGTTCTCTGTTTATCGTCATTACTGACATATCCTATTTTTAAGCATATCGTTTTAATTATTTTTTACCTCTTATATTATTTCTTTTTAATATTTGCCATATTATTTCATCTATATTAACTTTTTCACTTATTTATGAGATGTTATGTACAGAATCTGCAATGTTAGTTTACAATATGAAATGTATTTATGTTTATCGTCGTCATTAACGTGTGTTAAATATCTTATTTAACTTGATTTTTCTGTAGTTAAGTTAGCTATTTATAAAAGCACGTTAGTGCTTTCTGCCAAATTAGTATTACATATTATTTTTGTCTTGATTTCCACAGTCACATTTCTCCATAAAGTCAGAGAATATAAAACCAACTTTAATTACATTGATTAAATATACAAATGAATCCAAGTGCCCTCTTTGTAAAAAGCAAAGAGACGCAGCATCCTGCTGCCTGCCTTCTGAGTCATGAAGACCACATTGTCAAGTATGCAGGTAGTGTACTGTATGTATGCTAGGAGTGTGTGCTTGCAAACAATACTGACGTTTAGATTTCTGAACTGGGACGTTTTTAAAAACAGGTTAAAAAGCTGAGCATTTTCTGTTGTTTGGCAGGTTTTACTATTTACAGATGTAACAGATGTAATTTAATATTTTTCTTTGATTCATTTTTTTTACCCCTTGTATTAGGGCCTCCCTAGTGTGTGCTTGGTGTGTGTGTGTGTGTGCGCCTGCCATGTGCTGGCACCCTGCCCGGGGTTTGTTTCCTGCACAGCACCCTGTGTTGGCTGGGATTGGCTCCAGCAGACCCCCATGACCCTGTAGTTATGATATAGCAGGTTGGATAATAGATGGATGGATGTATTAGGGCCTTCCAAGTGAGATGAATAGCCATGACTGTGGAATTCCCATGTTGATGGTGTGACCATTTCATATGGTAGCTATCTTTTTGTGTATGTCTGTATTTAATGTTGTGTCCAGGTTTCCAAAGGACCATTTTGTGGTGTCTCTGTATTTCATCCGCGAGGCCCCCTTCAGTTGTGTCCCCATGAGGTGTGTCTCAACTTTAGTCCTCTCTTCTTTCATTGTAGTATTTGTACAGGGAGGATTATATCTGGTTGCTGGTTCCCATTTTTGTCACCTTCTACAATTTGTGTTGGATATTTGTGTTATGTTTAATTTATTTTATTTAATTAATTTTATTTATTTATTTTATTTATTTATTTATTTATTTTATTACTCTTTCTAGACTCCAACTGGCTCAAAATGCGGCTGCAAGGCGCGGAAGTAGCAGAATCCAACACATTTCACTGATTTTAAAAACCCTACACTGGCTGCCGGTTAGATTGAGAATCGATTTTAAGATTCTCCTCCTAACCTGTAAGGCACTAAACGGTCTAGCCCCCGCCTATTTGAGTGTCTTGCTCCATTGTCACAATCCCCCTCGTGTTCTTAGATCCGCAGATCAGCTGCTCCTAACTGTTCCCAAGGCACGCTTTTAAAGCTCGTGGTGAAAGGGCTTTCACCGTCTGTGCACCCAGGCTCTGGAACTCCCTGCCCTTAGTGGTTAAGCAAGCCGCTTCAGTCGCCACATTCAAATCTCGCCTAAAAACGCACTTCTTCACATTGGCTTTTAATTCTTAACCTGTTTCATTTTGCACTTGCCTTTTGCTATTTTCTCTATTTTATTTGGTCCCCTGACCTGTTTTTAGTATCTCTGTTTTAATTCTCTCTCAATGTTTGTTTTTAATATTTTGCTTTTAGTCCTGCTTGTTGTAACTGTACAGCGCTTCGGTCAGTTGTAATGCTGTGTTTTAAGCGCTCAACAAATAAATATGGTATGGTATGGTATATATATATATATATATATATATATATAATTTCAGCATACTGTCCATAGTGGTTTTGAAGTTCCAGAAACACCTACCTTTCAAAATCCAGATATTTTAAATGTATGTTTATAATGGTTTGCATAAATATTTTTGTAACATTAAACTCCTTTTAATAATGTGACTCTGCTCAGTTCTCTTTAGAATGACATGCCAGCTTTGAATGCTGGTGTAGAATGTTACTTGAGAACTCCAGCCCCAAGGGGTAAAAGAAATTTAAATTTCCTTTAGTAACTTTTATTCACTTCTGCGGTAATGTGACAAATACACTTAGCCATATTGTAAATCAAAGACAAATAGTCAAAATGTTTACCATTATAAACTCAGTGCTTCTTTTTGAAATCACTGAAGTAACTGCTCACATCGGACTGAGCGAGCAAACGCCTTTCTAAATGAAGGCCAAGAAGTAAAGAAAAAATTAGAAGGTACAGAAATAATGGACAGCCAGGACAGGGTCATTTATTGTGCTTATTCTTTTGGTTCTTTTTTAACATTTCCTTAGGTAAATATTATTTTCTCTGTTTTCAGGTTTAGACTTTATTGAGTCATTAATGAGAAGAGTAAAGACTTGGCACTACATCTGAGATGAAAAAAAAAAATGCTATTCTTTTCCATAGCACTGCGTTCTGCAGGTTTCAGATCTTTACTTTTAGAAGAAATGTCAGCCACCCTTCTCCAACATCCAGCACAGGCCACCGATGAACAGGTACAGACACCTCACTTTATAAACTTCCATAAGAAAGATTAATTACATTTTGTTGATGCTGGCTTACAATACCTATGGTATAGTGAATAAAATGTATAAAAAGACATCATGCTTGTCTCAGATGCCGACTGTTAATCGTTAAGCAGTAGGAGTCAAAGCCCAGAAGACTAAAAGCCTCTTTTACATCTTCTGACAAACTGGAGTGCTAGTACAACTCTTAAAGGCCTTAAAACACTTGAAATGCATTGTGTGCTGTGTGTGTTAATATAAGTGTATGGTAAGAAACATTGAAGACTTGTAGAATCTGTGATCAAAAGCAGTAATGTTAATAATGTATAACAAATTAAATATACTGTTCATTTTTTTTTTACTTTCCTTACATTCCTTGTAAATGTGGAGGAAAAGGCTATAAGCTTTATGATGACCATGTAAAGAATATTCTTTCTTTCTTTTCTTTTCTTTTTTTTTAATAAAACATATTACAGCAACATGGAATCCTTCAGCATTTTACTGAGGCAGAGAAGTGGTGTGCTGAGAACATTTCTGTGTTCAGGGGGCACATCTCACTCCCTTCATTACTGTCAATGGACAAAGACGACCCTTCAGAAATTTGATTTGCTAGCTGAATTTCCAGAAGAAGAGGAGAGGGAATATGTCTTTAGACCCTTCATCATTCTTTATTTTCACATATGGAAGACATGCATCTGTTTTTAGATAATGTGAGAGGAAAAAGGAAAATTACTGTTTTGTGAGAAAATGTAACCAACATACATGTCCATCATTGTTCAGTTGCAACCTATAATTCTTGTTCAATATTTTATATATTCTTTAGCTTTTTTGTAATAAATGTTGCAAACCAACTTCATCTTTATAGTCCATTGTCTCAAATCTGCACTTTTTAGTGTTATGTATTAAAATAATGTATTATAAAGCTGGGCAAGGCACTTTTTATTTATTAAGCACATTTCCAACAGCAGCCAGAACTGGACCAAAGTGCTGTACAAGAAAGGGTAAAGAAGAAGTTCAAATATACTGTATGTACACAGCACAAAAGTGCAAGAATAACAAACCATTACATAAAAGATAAACTTAAAATACCCATACATACATATTTCTAATCATGAATGTGCGTGAGCCCACATATACAAACAATGTCAACCTCTTGTAGGATCAAATGGCAGCAAGAAGAAATAAGACTTTAATGATAACTTAAAAATGGCCTGTGCTGGAGCAGACCTAACATAATAAGGCGAGCCAGTCTTGAGAAAAGGAGCAGCCACTGCAAACACCCGATTCCTCCTTTGTTTCAGCCTCGGCCTTGGCACAACTAAGAGCATCAGGGTAGTAGACTGCAGGGCTCTTGTTGGCACATACAAGTGAAGAGGTTCCAAGAGGCAAGATGGGGCTGATCCACTCAAACATTTGAAAACATGAAATAGAATTTTAAAATCAATTCTGAAACAGACCAGAAGCCAATGAAGCGAGGCCAGTATTAGTAAAATATGGCCACACTTACAAGAGCCACTCAATAAGCGAACAGCAAAGTCGTATAATAGTTTTTTGGTGTCATAACAGGGCCTGACCAACACCTACATACAAAGAACTGCAATAGTCCAAATTAGATGCTGTAAAAGCTTGGGTGGCCTTTTCAAGATCACTGAAAGAAAGAAAAGCCTTTACCTTAAAGTCTCAGCTGGAAAAAGTTTCATTTAACCTCACAATTTATCTGTTTGTCGAGTTTGAATGAGCTGTCACAGATAACACCTGGGCTAACTGAAGCTTTATGATACATACTGTATATGGCAAGGAGTCCAAGAGCAACATCAGAGACACTCAAACTTTCTTAACTTTTGGACACCATGATCACAGTTTTATTATCATTTAGTTTAAGAAGATGCATTCATCCAGGTTTTTATATCATTCAAGCACACATGGAGGGTCTGTATTTTTGGCAAATATATTTGAGTGTCATCAGTATAGAGAAGCCATACTTGTTAACAATGGAGCCTAAAGGTAACATGCCTGTCAAAAAGAGAACTGGTCCAAGTATGGAACCCCACAAGTAAGAGGAGCTACAGAGGATGAGAACTCACCCAAATGAATAGAAACGCTCCTATTTCTTAGATAAGATTTAAACCATTTCTGGGCATTACCTTGGATGCCTACATACTGTTCAAGGCAGGATATAAGAATCATAAGATCCACGGCATCAAAAGCTGAGCGTAAGATCTAGCAGTACATGAATGGCAGAATCTCCAGCATTAGTAATTGGGAAGAGGTCATTGTTATCCTTAATCAAGGCTCTTTCAGTGATGCAAGAACATCTGTATCTGGACTGGAATTTCTCCAGAATACAATTTTCATCTAGAAATGTTTGAGTTAGGATAATTTTTTCTAAGACTTTAGATAAAAAAGGCAGTTTAGAAATTGGCCTGAAACTTGACACATTAGAGGGTCCTCATTTTGTTTTTTATAATACGTTTCTGCACCACAGTGTGTTTCAAGGCAGCAAGAACACAACCAAAAATCAAGCTAGAATTTATTAAGGTAACAATACTTGGTCTGACAGAATCAAAAATCCCTTAACTAATCAATAGGGGACACTGCTGTCAGGGGCAATTTGTAGGATTTAAGCGTTGCACCAAATCAGACAACAGAGATGACGACACACACAGGCACAAAGTGGTCAAAGACAGCTGAACACACTATGGGAAGAGATGAATCTGAGCAGGCAGTGAAACCGATGACATAATAACGGCAATCTTATTTTCAAAAAAGTATATCTCCGTTTGGAGAGTAAGTTGGGGGTATGCGACACATGACAAATTCCTAATACAAGAAATGGTATATGGCGATTAAAGAATTTAAAATCACTAAAAAATGGACTTGTAATTATTGCATCGACCCAAACAAAACATTTTTAAAGTTAAGTTTAAAATTTGTTAGTTCAGTTCCAAAAAAATAAAAAAGACGGTTTATGGAAGTGCAACTTTCAATAATGCAAAGTTT
Source organism: Polypterus senegalus (assembly GCF_016835505.1). Lineage (NCBI taxonomy): Eukaryota > Metazoa > Chordata > Cladistia > Polypteriformes > Polypteridae > Polypterus > Polypterus senegalus. The sequence continues at coordinate 229,677,412 of NC_053157.1, read as the reverse complement.
TACATTTTTTTAGAAAAACAAACGATATAATATCTGTTAAGCAATTTAAGAGATTTGCTTCACTTTTTTTGATAAGTAAATACTTATAAGTTAGGATCCCAGGAGAACAATTATGCATTAAAATTAAAAACCAGGTCAACGTTTGAAAGTTTAATAACTCCACTTGAAATTTATCAACATTATAGCAGCAGCGTACAACAAAATTAAGAAAACACAATTCAAGACAGACAATGGAAATGAAGGTACCATGAACTGTATAGTAAGCTGGATCATTTAAAAAATTGTTCAATACAAACAATTTCAAGTTTCTTTTACTGAGAACTCGAAAGTTTAGACCTTCATTTTCATGCCTGTTGATTGTTATGTTGTGTTATTGATAATCATTTGTTTTGTAACATAATAAATTAATGTCATTAACGGAATTTTCCTTTATTGAACGAGGTTCCAGAAATAATGTCAGAAATTCTGTTTAGTACAAAAGTACCATAAAAATAACTTCAAATATTTTGAATGACAGAATTCACAATAATAGCAGTTAGAGCAACCACATTCATATTTAGTATGGTGTTTCCTTAATCTAAAAATATGCTATGCCCTCTTTCTTTTAACTATATCGAATCCTGACTCAGAAATTCTAAAACTGTTTTTTGTTTCTAAAAGTAAATACGAGAGTAATACGATAAAGAGAAACTCGGATTCTTGCCTCGTGATTGCAGGAAGTCATATTAATATCGTATTTTAGGGTTACATGGTAAATCAAGCGTTACTAGTTTCTCAACGAAAGCGATGTGACAGAGGACGGACACGAATGCTGGGGGCATGGTGTGGAAGGCTGGAGGCACGGAATGCCGGGGGCGTGGAAGGCCGAGTCTGCGACCTGCAGCCGGATACAATTGGATTAATGTGCTGCAGCTGCTATAGTACCTGCCATACCCCAACCCCCCCCCTAAAACAACACCGAATATAAAGAAGTGCGAGTCTCGTTAAGAACGAGATTGAGAGATCAGAAAAAAAAACGAAAAAGAGAAGGAAACGGAGGAAGCAGTAAGGAGAGAGTAAGGTGGTACAAGAGAGAGAGACACTGGCGTGTGGCGAGTGAGTGAGAGCTCATGGGCAGCTATGAGGAAGCCTGGGTGTTATGTAGAAGTAGAAGTCGCTCCCACTGAGCGATCATGTAGTGGGAGTGACTAGTGAAGGGAGACTGGCAGGAGATGCCCGGAAGGCAGCGGGAGTCACGAGGCTTGGAGTTGCAGTCCTTGGTGTGGGTGTCCTGGAAACCAAGGAGTCCAAGTCTCAGGCCTGGGATGAGTGCCAGACCGAAGCCAGGATTGGGAGGTCTCCAGACCTGTGTTTGTGTGTAGAAAAGGGCAGCTGCAGAGAGAGTCTCGCCTGCTGCATAGCCCAAGCAGGAGAAGCAGGTGAGACGCTAACAGAAAAGAAGCACCGGGTTTGTCATTTTGTTTTTTAAGACTGCTTCCTAAAGAACATTTTAACCTTGTTTTAAAGGATTGTTTTTTGTATATTTTTAACCTCCACATTTCTTTTATGGATTATTTATTTAATGAAGACATTTGAATGCACAGCACTTTCTTTGAACACTTTTGTTGACTGTTTTAAATAAAAGCACTTTTGCACATTTGTACCATCCCCTTGCTCAATTGTTGTTGTCTAGCTCATCTCAGTGACATTATCAACGGTGTTGAGTTCAAGGGCTCCCGAACAGCGATGGGAGCATGGAGTCGAACCCACATCGTCACAGTGGGCGCACACTGTTGTCAGTTCGACATGTCTGCTGTGTATCAAGTTGGCTGTGTCCTGAAGAACAGAGTCTCAGCAGCAAACACTTACTTTTATTTAAAATAAGAATCAGAATCAGACTCACTATCACTCAGTAGAATGTACAGGAATTTAATTTGGTAGCTTAGGATCCGCTTATAACAGAACAGCATCACATACAAATAACAGAAGTTAAACGACAGACATCATAAACTGTGGCAGAAGAGTGCAGTTATAGAGGTAAGATGAGGAAATTAAAGCATGTGTGTGTGAGGTGTGTACTGTATGAGCAGACAAACATATGCATGTACAGATATATATATATACATATATATATATAGTGGTGAATTGCCGGCATTTCAGTCCGGTCGGGACGTCCACTACAAGGAAGAAAACCGCCTTTTCAAGAAACATCATCCTCTAGATGGCAGCTCCCTGGATGGAAATGGCTCCCCAGATTCCCGCAGGGCAGCCTGGGACATGGAGTCCATATCCTCAGCCCTGTTGGATACCATGGGTGCCGTCAGGAGGAGCTCACCAAGATCCAGGGTGATATTATGAGGACGTGAACCTGGAAGTACTTTCCGGTCACGAGGACGGAAGCCTGCAGTGCCTCCGGAACAACTGATAAAGGAAGATGTAGTGTTGACCCGGAGAAGAAATATTTCCAGGTCATACACTTTAAAAGGACTGTGGAAAACCCCAGCAGATCGATCCGAGTTGGATGGGAGTGTGACGGAGCTGCTGGGAGTTGGAGGATTGATTTATTGTTAGTATTGATTATTGGAGAATTGTGGTGTGTGTGCTGCTTTGTGCACTTTATCAAAGAGAAATTATTAAAGAATCTTCTGGTGCTTTTAAACGTGTGTCCAGGACGTCTGTCTGGTGGGTTCAATAGGGCGCTATAGAGCGCATTATTCCACAATACAAATATATATATATATATATATATATATATATATATCCTGTCACACCTGTTACCACTACCGCTACTACATTCTCTAACAATTGTCTAATAATAAACAGAAAAATACGTCAAGAACTGCATAAATGTATTAAACAGACTGCATTACATTGTCCATTGTTAACAACATTCAATCTTTTTTTATTAATAGTTCATATTGTTCTATGAATCATTTGTAAGATCATACAGGGTCAAAATGTTTTTGTTAATTTAATATCCAACAGTAAAACAGATGCCCTCCTTATAAAAACTGTCAGTTATGCTGTGCCTCTTGTCCTGATGACTGCACACAGATGTCTGAGGTTTGACTGAATCATAAAATGTCTGCCTGCTCTCAACAGCCCTGTAGGATCAGCCATGGCGGCTCAGCCCAGTGGATGAGGAGCTCAGATTGAACGTTGGGCTTTGACTCCAGCAGTCCTAAGACTGGCAAAGGAGAGCACAGAGGCCTTGGCATTTCTTGACGACTCTCCATCAGAGTTCTGGCTTAGATAAACCCAACATGACATGACGTTATCATCAGGTCACCTCACAGCCTCAAACACTTGAGCACCGTGCTGGAAGTCTGAGCTTCTTGGTGTCTGCCACCTTTTTGTATGGAGGGAAGAATGAAGACAGTCTGGATGGGCATCGGTGATCTGGGAGGGTCACAAAGTGGGCTTTGGGCTTAAGCAGCTCCTTCATATTTTGGGACGTTTACAGTTTCTTATGACATTTGTGCAATCAAAGGAGATGCTTCTTGAATATCAGATTTACTTGTCTTTACATAAAGTGTTATCAATGACACTCAATCAAATATCACAAGTGCAGTAGATAGCACTCAATCACAGGACCGCCCAGATGCTAACAGTGTAAAGCTGAAGTCACTTCACAGCATCAGGTCAGACCTTGAAGTGACCCTGATGAGTGTGCCTGGCTGTGTTGTGTTGTCTGTCATTCTGAACAAACCTCTCAGCTAAAGTGAGTATTGAAATTGGGGGTCTTGCACCAGTGACAGAAGCTGTGGTGGTCATTTTATTTGTTGAATATACAATAAATGTTTGTCTATAAATGTTTGAGGCAGTGGTTCTCAACCTGTGGGGCGGGCTCCCATAGGGGTGCATGAAGTAACAAAAAGGGGGGCGTGAAGATGTGCAAAAAAGAAAACAAGAATCGAAAATTTGAAAAATACATATATTGAAACCAAAACAAATTAACTTAAACTACATTCTGATACTCAAAAAATAAATATAGAGTTACAAAAATGTCAGTAAAAGTTAAGTAGGTATAATAAAATATGCATCTATGATATATCATTAATTAAAAAAGAACAAATTGGTATTAGTGGGCTCCTTTCAAAAAAGTGTTAGGGGGGGCGCAATTAAAACTGTTATGAAAACTCGGGTCGCAAATACTTAAAGGTTGAGAAACGCTGGTTTAAGGTTAGTTCTTCTGTGTTCTTCATTTGCTGCCAGGGTGTGTCACGTCACTTGCTGGGTTCAGAATTGCTTTAAACCTCACATCGATTAACCAATTTACAATCAAATAGGGCAATTCCAAAGAAACATTTTATTTTGGATAATTTGAATAATAACATTTCATTATGTAAAGCACAGCTAATGTCATCAGTCTGCTGTAGATTTCCATGTAAGCCTCTCTTGTTTCCTTTTTGTGCTCCTACAGAGTTGTGCTGTTCATAAAACTCAAACCTGATTTCTTGTTCAGCTGCACTGCTATATGTCTCCTACTTCACATCAATTAAATCAAATCAGGGTGGTCTGTAACTCGCATCTCACTGAGTAAAACACCACACAGTCCATCCCTTCAGCTCCACAATCCAAGTCACAGGCGCTCCCTCTGTTGATGTCACATTCTCCTCTGTGTCTTTCTCTGCCTCATTGATGTTCTCCTTGATCATTTCTCAGGGCTCCAGAACTTGATTGTTTCCGTCCATTTTGAGTTAACCAGAAACCACCTAAACTTCGAGTGTAAGAAGAGGCCAAATCAAGTTTGACTTAGTCAGCTAAATCTCAATTTGATAAGCAATGGACTTACCATTAGGAGAATTGAACTTGATGAGTCTGAAAATGAATCTCTGCAGAAGTTAGGGAAGCAATATTACAGCACTTGGACAAAATTGTGGTGAATGAATATGCTGAAAATGCTTAAATATTAAACCCTAAACCCTTTGGTAATATCATACCATTTTCTAAGACAACTTAATCTTGAGCAAGGGCTGAAGACTTTCTAAGTAAGCATAGCATGTAAAGCAGGAACAAAACCTGGACAGGTAAATATAATAATAATTTCAATTATAATATATAAGTCTCTCAGTTATTATTATAATTTAAATAGGGAGTTGTTTACTGGAAAGATATTGAAATGATCAGGGGCCTCATGTATAAGCGGTGCGTACGCACAGAAATGTTATGCGTAAGAACTTTTCCACGTTCAAATCGAGATGTATAAAACCTACACTTGGCGTAAAGCCACACACTTTTCCACGGTACCTCATGTCTTGTCGATGCATAAGTTCTCCCTCGGTTTTGCAAACTGGCGGCACCCAGCAAAGCAATGCTACTGTTCCTGTGTGGTTACTCCTTATTTTCCTGACACGGCTTTATAAATACACTGAAACTAACCGCATATTGTTTATTAGTGTAATGCATCTGATTGTAATTAACTCGTAACAATATAATGGTCCAGGGAACAGCCATAGTATTCCAAATATCATAACTGCTTTAGCGGTGTTACTCTCACTGCACCTTCTTCTTCTTTCAGCTCCTCCCGTTAGGAGTTGCCACAGCAGATCATCTTTTTCCATATTACTCTCACTGCACCACTCGAGTATTTATATCACTGTATCTGAGTGTGAATCACAGCAGCAGCTGATAGGAAGAGAATTATCGGTATACAGCTTCAAGAACACGCTGTCTCAGCCACGGCAAAACGTTTCAAAGCCTTTCCTGTACGGACCTCATGGTTCAGAAACAGTTTCATCCCAAGAACTTTAAACGCACTCAATCAAGTGCTCCTTGTAGAACTGTTTGTACTTATAAGTACAATTACCTCACTGTAAACTTGTACTACAGTTATAATATTATACAACCTGCGCCACTTTATAAAGCGTGTATTTACATATGATGACAATATCATTTTTGAGATGAAATGCAGCAAAATATGTTTATTATATTATACAGATAAAACTTTAACTTCATTTAAATAATCTGTATTCTTCACTGGGACTGCCGTGAAGGATAGAATAATTAAAAATGTACTACGAAGATACAACAACAACAACAACATTTATTTATATAGCACATTTTCATACAAACAGTAGCTCAAAGTGCTTTACATAATAAAGAATAGAAAAATAAAAGACACAATAAGAAAAACAAAATAAGTCAACATTAATTAACATAGAAATATATAATATAGAAAATATAGAAAAGATATTTAAATGTTCCTAAACGTTTTGAAGAATCGGAGCTCCAAGCTTACAGATGGCTTAATGTCTATTACAGAGCTGATTGTGTGGCGATCCACCGTGCATAAGATAACATATTGACATTGGACTTTCTCTATTGGACATAGAGCCGCCCATGAGTACTGCTGCAATAAATAATTTCATCGAAGGTCGCACACAATCACTCCGCTGTAAAACCCATGTTTAATAACGTGCTTTAACTATCATCATGAAAATGATATCACGTATACATCTCAGTATTTTAGTTATTCAGAGAGCTGTAATATCATGAATGTAATGGATTCTGTGTCCAGTTGGAGGAAGAGAGCCGGTTTAAAGCACGAAGTGATTCACACACATAGAGCACATAGAAGATCAAATACAAAACAAATCATTTAACGTGCTACTTTAATTACAATGTGATTTGAGAAACTGGTTAATTAAACGATTTTAAGATGAAGTTTATGATGTTCTACTTTAATGACAAAATAAACTACGTGATTAAAGTGGAAATGTCGAGATTGAAGTTGACATTTCGTTCTTTTTCCCCACTGTGAGCCTTTTTTTCTCTGTACCCTAATAAGTTTTCATATGACACTCAGACGGTTGGCTACAGCTCGCCTTTTCATGGCGACTTTGATATGTGACTTCTTTTTTATTTCCGGCACTGTACGATTTTGTGAACGTGAGCTTTCAAGTATCTCCAAAACGTTATGTCACTCGATCAACTTCCTTTTATTGATTATACCACGATTAAAATAAACAAATAGTATGTTTTCCTTTGCCTCCACTTGGTATTCGCTGAAATTTTATATTTTCCCCCGTGCTTTTCCCATTGTCTTTTCACAGAAGGCTGAGCTTAAGGGCGATTTATATTGATTTGCATATTCAAAGAGGCGTAATTCTGGGAGGAGAAGGGGCGTTACATAAAGCGCTGCGGCTGATCGGGATTTATGTAGCGGAAGAAGGGGAAGTTGGAGCACGCACAGATTCCTGCATCTGATTTTTTGTGCGTAAGCACATTTCGCTTTTGTGCTTACGCCATGTTATAGTGCTAATTCTATGCACGGCGCTATACATGAGGCCTCAGGTGTATGAGAGACTAAGAAATGGACCTTGCACTCAAGGCGGTACTTAAGTTGGCCATTAAGAGGTTCTTTGTAGTTAAAACTGCAAACTACTCAACTCCACTCTGATCTTCAGCAGCTCCATACACACCTGTCTGCCTTTTCCTGTGTCTGGGGTTAAGTGAAGTGTCATTTCTCTCATTTCCCCCCCTCCGTGAGTCAATCCAAAGCCAGGATCCTTCCTACCTGAGGTGCACTGATGAACTTCAGTAGTGTGGAGGCACCTCTGATGTGCTTCAAGCAGGTCCTCTACTTATTTAATATCACTAGAGGGGAACTGGGAGAAGTTCAAACTTGAGTAGCTGTGTGGCAGATGAAATTTAAATATAATAATATGGCATGTAGAATGAAACAAATGTTGGATATGAAAACACAGTAGAAGGTCTGAGATTTGAAAATACACCTTATGAGAAGTATTATGACTGTGTACACCCACACAGTGTAGAGAAGTGATGAAGAAGAACAACAGGGTGTCAGATTATATCGCCCCCCGAATGTGTAGACTACAAGTCAAGAGAGGTTATGTTTAAACTACAGTATACAGTCAGGTCCAGACTTTTTGGACAGTTACACGATTTTCATAATTTTGACTCTGTGGCCCACCAGAATGGATTTGAAACAAAGCAATCCAAATGTGATTCAAGTGTAGACTTCCAGCTTTAATTCAAGGGGTTTAACAGAAATATTGTATGAGGTGTTTAGAAAGGACAGACATTTTTATACATAGTCTCCTCAGTTTCAGGGGCTCAAAAGTATTTGGTCAAACTAACCTAATCATGAATATAATGATCATTTTCCAAATTTTGGTTGAAAGTCCTTTGCGCCAATGACTGCCTGAAGTTTGAACCCACAGCCATCTCCAAGTGTTGGGTGAACACCTTTCTGATGCTTTGCCAGGCCTGTGCTGCAGCTGTCTTAAGGTGCTGCTTATTCATTGAGTTCTGCCATCAGTTTTGTCTTCAGTAAGTGATTTAATGTCCAGTTGTGTTAAGGCCAGTTGATTGATTTGGCCATTGGTGAATATTCCACTACTTTGTGTTGAAAATCACTTGGTTTGCTCTCCCAGTATGTTTTGGCCTTGTCCATCTGTACTGTGAAGTGTCGTCCTCCCAGTTTTGAAGCAGTTGGCTGAATCTGAACAGACAGTATAGCACCTTCTACACTTCAGAATTCAATCTGCAACTTTGCTACTTTTGATGTCCCAGGCCAGTATAGAGGGACATCACCATGTGTGCTGATACTTCAGTGCATGGGGTGCTAACTCGATTCCCATTATAGGGCCACACAACACACTGCATCTCCTCCTCTCTTAGACACTTTCACAAGACCCACCC
>NC_053157.1:229653266-229668266 GCF_016835505.1 Polypterus senegalus | reverse complement strand
ATCTCAATATGAAGTTGGATATCTATACAAATAACGACAGGGAAAGTCTTAGGAACAAAAGGATGCCAAGTCTTTTAATGGAAATAAAAGTTTTCTGCCTACAGAGGGCTCAATTGTGTAGACACCCTAAAATCAGAGTGAAATGAAGATGTGGCAGGCTAGTCCATTTTTTCAAAAACTTAATTTCTGCTACACAAAATGCTTTTCAGTATCTTGTGTGGCCCCCACGAGCTTGTATGCATGCTTGACAACGTCGGGCCATGCTCCTAATGAGACGACGGATGGTGTCTTGTGGCATTTCCTCCCAGATCTGTATGAGGGCATCCCTGAGCTGTTTTACAGTCTGAGGAGCAACCTGGCGGTGCCTAATGGACCGAAACATAATGTCCCACAGATGTTCTATTGGGTTTAAGTCAGGGGATCGTGAAGGCCATTCAATTGCTTCAATTCCTTCATCCTCCAGGTACTGCCTGCATACTCTTGCCACATGAGGCTGGGCATTGTCGTGCATTAGGAGGAAACCAGGACCTACTGCACCAGCGTAGGGTCTGACAGTGGGTCCAAGGATTTCATCCTGATACCTAATGGCAGTCAAGGTGTCTTTGTCTAGCTTGTAGAAGTCTTTGCGTCCCTCCATGGATGTGCCTCCCCAGACCATCACTGACCCACCACCAAACTGGTCATGCCGAATGATGTTAAAGACAGCATAACATTCTCCATGGCTTCTGCAGACCCTTCAACGTCTGTCACATGTGCTCAGGGTGAACCTGCTATCATCTGTGAAAAACACAGGTGCCATTGGTGGACCTGACAATTCTGGTATTCTATGTTAAATGCCGATCGAGCTCCACTGTGCTGGGTTGTGAGCACAGGGCCCACTAGAGGACGTTGGGCCCTCAGACCACCCCCAAGAAGTCTGTTTCTGATTGTTTGGTCAGAGACATTCATGCCAGTGGCCTGCTGGAGGTCATTTTGTAGAGCTCTGGAAATGCTCATCCTGTTTGTCCTTGTCCAAAGGAGCAGATACCAGTCCTGCTGATTGGTTAAGGACCTTCTATGGTCCTGTCCAGCTCTCCTAGACTAACTGCCTGTCTCCTGAAATATCCTCCATGCCCTTGAGACTGTGCTGGGAGACACTGCAAACCTTCTGGCAATGACACACATTGATATGCCATCCTGGAGAAGTTGGATTTCCTGAGCAACCTCTGTAGGGTCCAGGTTTCGCCTCATGCTACCAGTAGTTACACTGACCATAGTGAAATGCAAAACTAGTGAAAAAAACAGTCAGAAAAGATGAGGAGGGAAAAATGTCAGTGGCCTCCACCTGTTAAACCATTCCTGTTTTGGGGGTCATCTCATTGTTGCCCTCTAGTGCATCTGTTGTTAATTTCATTAACACCACAGCAGCTGAAACTGATTAACAACCCCCTCTGCTACTTAACTGACCAGATTAATATCCCATAAGTTTCATTGACTTTATGCTATACTCTGATTAAAAAGTGTTCCTTTAATTTTTTTGAGCAGTATATATATATATGCTTGTGTGTGTGTCTGTGTATCTATATATATTACAGCAACACTCATATCAGTGACAAAACAATTACATTAACAATCATCTTACGTTTTTTTAAAATGTTTCCTTTTCTTTTTCATAACTTCTTTAACATACTACTTCTCCGCTGCGAAGCGCGGGTATTTTGCTAGTTAAAAAAATAAAATTAACTTACCTGAATTGTTTACACAATTAACTTCAACCATGGGGTCTTCACCTGCCCTCACTAACCACCAGTCAGCTCTCTGGGTGATGTGGGAAACTCTCACTCCTGGTGGGTGTGGTGTTATGGGTCCACAGCTCGCTCAGCAAAGGCCGTTTAAATAAATAATCACCGTGCTCGTGGCGGTTTAGTGAGGGGGCATGGTGGCTGTAGGATGATCTCAGGGCAATCTGCGGCGTGGGCGTTTCTCACCTAGTGCACAGGTGAGGGACTGCCCACATCAGTGATTGTTCCTGGGATTAATGGAGAAGGGTCCGGATGCAGGTCGCAGACTTGGCCTTCCACGCCTCCTGCCTTGCACAGTCCACCCCATGACTGCCCACAGTCCGTAGAAGGAGAAGGAGAAGAGCTGCTGTACAGTTTTTCCAATTTGAAAAAGAAAAGGAGCTGAAAACGTTTTCCGACACGGAACAATTGCACAACAGAAGCAGGTATGGACTCACAGAATAAAAAGCTCAGTATATTTAAAGAAACTTTAGATCCATTAAACAAAACTAATGAGATGTACGATTATATACTGTATAGCGAATCCAAGTGTTCTCTGTTTATCGTCATTACTGACATATCCTATTTTTAAGCATATCGTTTTAATTATTTTTTACCTCTTATATTATTTCTTTTTAATATTTGCCATATTATTTCATCTATATTAACTTTTTACTTATTTATGAGATGTTATGTACAGAATCTGCAATGTTAGTTTACAATATGAAATGTATTTATGTTTATCGTCATTTAACGTGTGTTAAATATCTTATTTAACTTGATTTTTCTGTAGTTAAGTTAGCTATTTATAAAAGCACGTTAGTGCTTTCTGCCAAATTAGTATTACATATTATTTTTGTCTTGATTTCCACAGTCACATTTCTCCATAAAGTCAGAGAATATAAAACCAACTTTAATTACATTGATTAAATATACAAATGAATCCAAGTGCCCTCTTTGTAAAAAGCAAAGAGACCGCAGCATCCTGCTGCCTGCCTTCTGAGTCATGAAGACCACATTGTCAAGTATGCAGGTAGTGTACTGTATGTATGCTAGGAGTGTGTGCTTGCAAACAATACTGACGTTTAGATTTCTGAACTGGGACGTTTTTAAAAACAGGTTAAAAGCTGAGCATTTTCTGTTGTTTGGCAGGTTTTACTATTTACAGATGTAACAGATGTAATTTAATATTTTTCTTTGATTCATTTTTTTTACCCCTTGTATTAGGGCCTCCCTAGTGTGTGCTTGGTGTGTGTGTGTGTGTGCGCGCCCTGCCATGTGCTGGCACCCTGCCCGGGGTTTGTTTCCTGCACAGCACCCTGTGTTGGCTGGGATTGGCTCCAGCAGACCCCCATGACCCTGTAGTTATGATATAGCAGGTTGGATAATAGATGGATGGATGTATTAGGGCCTTCCAAGTGAGATGAATAGCCATGACTGTGGAATTCCCATGTTGATGGTGTGACCATTTCATATGGTAGCTATCTTTTTGTGTATGTCTGTATTTAATGTTGTGTCCAGGTTTCCAAAGGACCATTTTGTGGTGTCTCTGTATTTCATCCGCGAGGCCCCCTTCAGTTGTGTCCCCATGAGGTGTGTCTCAACTTTAGTCCTCTCTTCTTTCATTGTAGTATTTGTACAGGGAGGATTATATCTGGTTGCTGGTTCCCATTTTTGTCACCTTCTACAATTTGTGTTGGATATTTGTGTTATGTTTAATTTATTTTATTTAATTAATTTTATTTATTTATTTTATTTATTTATTTATTTATTTTTATTACTCTTTCTAGACTCCAACTGGCTCAAAATGCGGCTGCAAGGCGCGGAAGTAGCAGAATACAACACATTTCACTGATTTTAAAAACCCTACACTGGCTGCCGGTTAGATTGAGAATCGATTTTAAGATTCTCCTCCTAACCTGTAAGGCACTAAACGGTCTAGCCCCCGCCTATTTGAGTGTCTTGCTCCATTGTCACAATCCCCCTCGTGTTCTTAGATCCGCAGATCAGCTGCTCCTAACTGTTCCCAAGGCACGTTTTAAAGCTCGTGGTGAAAGGGCTTTCACCGTCTGTGCACCCAGGCTCTGGAACTCCCTGCCCTTAGTGGTTAGGCAAGCCGCTTCAGTCGCCACATTCAAATCTCGCCTAAAAACGCACTTCTTCACATTGGCTTTTAATTCTTAACCTGTTTCATTTTGCACTTGCCTTTTGCTATTTTCTCTATTTTATTTGGTCCCCTGACCTGTTTTTAGTATCTCTGTTTTAATTCTCTCTTAATGTTTGTTTTTAATATTTTGCTTTTAGTCCTGCTTGTTGTAACTGTACAGCGCTTCGGTCAGTTGTAATGCTGTGTTTTAAGCTCAACAAATAAATATGGTATGGTATGGTATATATATATATATATATATATATATATAATTTCAGCATACTGTCCATAGTGGTTTTGAAGTTCCAGAAACACCTACCTTTCAAAATCCAGATATTTTAAATGTATGTTTATAATGGTTTGCATAAATATTTTTGTAACATTAAACTCCTTTTAATAATGTGACTCTGCTCAGTTCTCTTTAGAATGACATGCCAGCTTTGAATGCTGGTGTAGAATGTTACTTGAGAACTCCAGCCCCAAGGGGTAAAAGAAATTTAAATTTCCTTTAGTAACTTTTATTCACTTCTGCGGTAATGTGACAAATACACTTAGCCATATTGTAAATCAAAGACAAATAGTCAAAATGTTTACCATTATAAACTCAGTGCTTCTTTTGAAATCACTGAAGTAACTGCTCACATCGGACTGAGCGAGCAAACGCCTTTCTAAATGAAGGCCAAGAAGTAAAGAAAAATTAGAAGGTACAGAAATAATGGACAGCCAGGACAGGGTCATTTATTGTGCTTATTCTTTTGGTTCTTTTTTAACATTTCCTTAGGTAAATATTATTTTCTCTGTTTTCAGGTTTAGACTTTATTGAGTCATTAATGAGAAGAGTAAAGACTTGGCACTACATCTGAGATGAAAAAAAAAAATGCTATTCTTTTCCATAGCACTGCGTTCTGCAGGTTTCAGATCTTTACTTTTAGAAGAAATGTCAGCCACCCTTCTCCAACATCCAGCACAGGCCACCGATGAACAGGTACAGACACCTCACTTTATAAACTTCCATAAGAAAGATTAATTACATTTTGTTGATGCTGGCTTACAATACCTATGGTATAGTGAATAAAATGTATAAAAAGACATCATGCTTGTCTCAGATGCCGACTGTTAATCGTTAAGCAGTAGGAGTCAAAGCCCAGAAGACTAAAAGCCTCTTTTACATCTTCTGACAAACTGGAGTGCTAGTACAACTCTTAAAGGCCTTAAAACACTTGAAATGCATTGTGTGCTGTGTGTGTTAATATAAGTGTATGGTAAGAAACATTGAAGACTTGTAGAATCTGTGATCAAAAGCAGTAATGTTAATAATGTATAACAAATTAAATATACTGTTCATTTTTTTTTTACTTTCCTTACATTCCTTGTAAATGTGGAGGAAAAGGCTATAAGCTTTATGATGACCATGTAAAGAATATTCTTTCTTTCTTTTCTTTTCTTTTTTTTTTTTTTTTTTTAATAAAACATATTACAGCAACATGGAATCCTTCAGCATTTTACTGAGGCAGAGAAGTGGTGTGCTGAGAACATTTCTGTGTTCAGGGGGCACATCTCACTCCCTTCATTACTGTCAATGGACAAAGACGACCCTTCAGAAATTTGATTTGCTAGCTGAATTTCCAGAAGAAGAGGAGAGGGAATATGTCTTTAGACCCTTCATCATTCTTTATTTTCACATATGGAAGACATGCATCTGTTTTAGATAATGTGAGAGGAAAAGGAAAATTACTGTTTTGTGAGAAAATGTAACCAACATACATGTCCATCATTGTTCAGTTGCAACCTATAATTCTTGTTCAATATTTTATATATTCTTTAGCTTTTTTGTAATAAATGTTGCAAACCAACTTCATCTTTATAGTCCATTGTCTCAAATCTGCACTTTTTAGTGTTATGTATTAAAATAATGTATTATAAAGCTGGGCAAGGCACTTTTTATTTATTAAGCACATTTCCAACAGCAGCCAGAACTGGACCAAAGTGCTGTACAAGAAAGGGTAAAGAAGAAGTTCAAATATACTGTATGTACACAGCACAAAAGTGCAAGAATAACAAACCATTACATAAAAGATAAACTTAAAATACCCATACATACATATTTCTAATCATGAATGTGCGTGAGCCCACATATACAAACAATGTCAACCTCTTGTAGGATCAAATGGCAGCAAGAAGAAATAAGACTTTAATGATAACTTAAAAATGGCCTGTGCTGGAGCAGACCTAACATAATAAGGCGAGCCAGTCTTGAGAAAAGGAGCAGCCACTGCAAACACCCGATTCCTCCTTTGTTTCAGCCTCGGCCTTGGCACAACTAAGAGCATCAGGGTAGTAGACTGCAGGGCTCTTGTTGGCACATACAAGTGAAGAGGTTCCAAGAGGCAAGATGGGGCTGATCCACTCAAACATTTGAAAACATGAAATAGAATTTTAAAATCAATTCTGAAACAGACCAGAAGCCAATGAAGCGAGGCCAGTATTAGTAAAATATGGCCACACTTACAAGAGCCACTCAATAAGCGAACAGCAAAGTCGTATAATAGTTTTTTGGTGTCATAACAGGGCCTGACCAACACCTACATACAAAGAACTGCAATAGTCCAAATTAGATGCTGTAAAAGCTTGGGTGGCCTTTTCAAGATCACTGAAAGAAAGAAAAGCCTTTACCTTAAAGTCTCAGCTGGAAAAAGTTTCATTTAACCTCACAATTTATCTGTTTGTCGAGTTTGAATGAGCTGTCACAGATAACACCTGGGCTAACTGAAGCTTTATGATACATACTGTATATGGCAAGGAGTCCAAGAGCAACATCAGAGACACTCAAACTTTCTTAACTTTTGGACACCATGATCACAGTTTTATTATCATTTAGTTTAAGAAGATGCATTCATCCAGGTTTTTATATCATTCAAGCACACATGGAGGGTCTGTATTTTTGGCAAATATATTTGAGTGTCATCAGTATAGAGAAGCCATACTTGTTAACAATGGAGCCTAAAGGTAACATGCCTGTCAAAAAGAGAACTGGTCCAAGTATGGAACCCACAAGTAAGAGGAGCTACAGAGGATGAGAACTCACCCAAATGAATAGAAACGCTCCTATTTCTTAGATAAGATTTAAACCATTTCTGGGCATTACCTTGGATGCCTACATACTGTTCAAGGCAGGATATAAGAATCATAAGATCCACGGCATCAAAAGCTGACGTAAGATCTAGCAGTACATGAATGGCAGAATCTCCAGCATTAGTAATTGGGAAGAGGTCATTGTTATCCTTAATCAAGGCTCTTTCAGTGATGCAAGAACATCTGTATCTGGACTGGAATTTCTCCAGAATACAATTTTCATCTAGAAATGTTTGAGTTAGGATAATTTTTTCTAAGACTTTAGATAAAAAAGGCAGTTTAGAAATTGGCCTGAAACTTGACACATTAGAGGGTCCTCATTTTGTTTTTTATAATACGTTTCTGCACCACAGTGTGTTTCAAGGCAGCAAGAACACAACCAAAAATCAAGCTAGAATTTATTAAGGTAACAATACTTGGTCTGACAGAATCAAAAATCCCTTAACTAATCAATAGGGGACACTGCTGTCCAGGGGGCAATTTGTAGGATTTAAGCGTTGCACCAAATCAGACAACAGAGATGACGACACACACAGGCACAAAGTGGTCAAAGACAGCTGAACACACTATGGGAAGAGATGAATCTGAGCAGGCAGTGAAACCGATGACATAATAACGGCAATCTTATTTTCAAAAAAGTATATCTCCGTTTGGAGAGTAAGTTGGGGGTATGCGACACATGACAAATTCCTAATACAAGAAATGGTATATGGCGATTAAAGAATTTAAAATCACTAAAAAATGGACTTGTAATTATTGCATCGACCCAAACAAAACATTTTTAAAGTTAAGTTTAAAATTTGTTAGTTCAGTTCCAAAAAAATAAAAAAGACGGTTTATGGAAGTGCAACTTTCAATAATGCAAAGTTTTACATTTTTTTAGAAAAACAAACGATATAATATCTGTTAAGCAATTTAAGAGATTTGCTTCACTTTTTTTGATAAGTAAATACTATAAGTTAGGATCCCAGGGAGAACAATTATGCATTAAAATTAAAAACCAGGTCAACGTTTGAAAGTTTAATAACTCCACTTGAAATTTATCAACATTATAGCAGCAGCGTACAACAAAATTAAGAAAACACAATTCAAGACAGACAATGGAAATGAAGGTACCATGAACTGTATAGTAAGCTGGATCATTTAAAAAATTGTTCAATACAAACAATTTCAAGTTTCTTTTACTGAGAACTCGAAAGTTTAGACCTTCATTTTCATGCCTGTTGATTGTTATGTTGTGTTATTGATAATCATTTGTTTTGTAACATAATAAATTAATGTCATTAACGGAATTTTCCTTTATTGAACGAGGTTCCAGAAATAATGTCAGAAATTCTGTTTAGTACAAAAGTACCATAAAAATAACTTCAAATATTTTGAATGACAGAATTCACAATAATAGCAGTTAGAGCAACCACATTCATATTTAGTATGGTGTTTCCTTAATCTAAAAATATGCTATGCCCTCTTTCTTTTAACTATATCGAATCCTGACTCAGAAATTCTAAAACTGTTTTTTGTTTCTAAAAGTAAATACGAGAGTAATACGATAAAGAGAAACTCGGATTCTTGCCTCGTGATTGCAGGAAGTCATATTAATATCGTATTTTAGGGTTACATGGTAAATCAACGTTACTAGTTTCTCAACGAAAGCGATGTGACAGAGGACGGACACGAATGCTGGGGGCATGGTGTGGAAGGCTGGAGGCACGGAATGCCGGGGGCGTGGAAGGCCGAGTCTGCGACCTGCAGCCGGATACAATTGGATTAATGTGCTGCAGCTGCTATAGTACCTGCCATACCCCAACCCCCCCCCTAAAACAACACCGAATATAAAGAAGTGCGAGTCTCGTTAAGAACGAGATTGAGAGATCAGAAAAAAAAACGAAAAAGAGAAGGAAACGGAGGAAGCAGTAAGGAGAGAGTAAGGTGGTACAAGAGAGAGAGACACTGAGCGTGTGGGCGAGTGAGTGAACGAGCGCTCGCGGGCAGCTGTGAGGAAGCCTGGGTGTTATGTAGAAGTAGAAGTCGCTCCCACTGAGCGATCATGTAGTGGGAGTGACTAGTGAAGGGAGACTGGCCGGAGATGCCCGGAAAGGCAGCGGGAGTCACGAGGCTTGGAGTTGCAGTCCTTGGTGTGGGTGTCCTGGAAACCAAGGAGTCCAAGTCTCAGGCCTGGGATGAGTGCCAGACCGAAGCCAGGATTGGGAGGTCTCCAGACCTGTGTTTGTGTGTAGAAAAGGGCAGCTGCAGAGAGAGTCTCGCCTGCTGCATAGCCCAAGCAGGAGAAGCAGGTGAGACGCTAACAGAAAAGAAGCACCGGGTTTGTCATTTTGTTTTTTAAGACTGCTTCCTAAAGAACATTTTAACCTTGTTTTAAAGGATTGTTTTTTGTATATTTTTAACCTCCACATTTCTTTTATGGATTATTTATTTAATGAAGACATTTGAATGCACAGCACTTTCTTTGAACACTTTTTGTTGACTGTTTTAAATAAAAGCACTTTTGCACATTTGTACCATCCCCTTGCTCAATTGTTGTTGTCTAGCTCATCTCAGTGACATTATCAACGGTGTTGAGTTCAAGGGCTCCCGAACAGCGATGGGAGCATGGAGTCGAACCCACATCGTCACAGTGGGCCGCACACTGTTGTCAGTTCGACATGTCTGCTGTGTATCAAGTTGGCTGTGTCCTGAAGAACAGAGTCTCAGCAGCAAACACTTACTTTTATTTAAAATAAGAATCAGAATCAGACTCACTATCACTCAGTAGAATGTACAGGAATTTAATTTGGTAGCTTAGGATCCGCTTATAACAGAACAGCATCACATACAAATAACAGAAGTTAAACGACAGACATCATAAACTGTGGCAGAAGAGTGCAGTTATAGAGGTAAGATGAGGAAATTAAAGCATGTGTGTGTGAGGTGTGTACTGTATGAGCAGACAAACATATGCATGTACAGATATATATATATACATATATATATATAGTGGTGAATTGCCGGCATTTCAGTCCGGTCGGGACGTCACTACAAGGAAGAAAACCGCCTTTTCAAGAAACATCATCCTCTAGATGGCAGCTCCCCTGGATGGAAATGGCTCCCCAGATTCCCGCAGGGCAGCCTGGGACATGGAGTCCATATCCTCAGCCCTGTTGGATACCATGGGTGCCGTCAGGAGGAGCTCACCAAGATCCAGGGTGATATTATGAGGACGTGAACCTGGAAGTACTTTCCGGTCACGAGGACGGAAGCCTGCAGTGCCTCCGGAACAACTGATAAAGGAAGATGTAGTGTTGACCCGGAGAAGAAATATTTCCAGGTCATACACTTTAAAAGGACTGTGGAAAACCCCAGCAGATCGATCCGGAGTTGGATGGGAGTGTGACGGAGCTGCTGGGAGTTGGAGGATTGATTTATTGTTAGTATTGATTATTGGAGAATTGTGGTGTGTGTGCTGCTTTGTGCACTTTATCAAAGAGAAATTATTAAAGAATCTTCTGGTGCTTTTAAACGTGTGTCCAGGACGTCTGTCTGGTGGGTTCAATAGGGCGCTATAGAGCGCATTATTCCACAATACAAATATATATATATATATATATATATATATATATATCCTGTCACACCTGTTACCACTACTGCTACTACATTCTCTAACAAATGTCTAATAATAAACAGAAAAATACGTCAAGAACTGCATAAATGTATTAAACAGACTGCATTACATTGTCCATTGTTAACAACATTCAATCTTTTTTTATTAATAGTTCATATTGTTCTATGAATCATTTGTAAGATCATACAGGGTCAAAATGTTTTTGTTAATTTAATATCCAACAGTAAAACAGATGCCCTCCTTATAAAAACTGTCAGTTATGCTGTGCCTCTTGTCCTGATGACTGCACACAGATGTCTGAGGTTTGACTGAAATCATAAAATGTCTGCCTGCTCTCAACAGCCCTGTAGGATCAGCCATGGCGGCTCAGCCCAGTGGATGAGGAGCTCAGATTGAACGTTGGGCTTTGACTCCAGCAGTCCTAAGACTGGCAAAGGAGAGCACAGAGGCCTTGGCATTTCTTGACGACTCTCCATCAGAGTTCTGGCTTAGATAAACCCAACATGACATGACGTTATCATCAGGTCACCTCACAGCCTCAAACACTTGAGCACCGTGCTGGAAGTCTGAGCTTCTTGGTGTCTGCCACCTTTTTGTATGGAGGGAAGAATGAAGACAGTCTGGATGGGCATCGGTGATCTGGGAGGGTCACAAAGTGGGCTTTGGGCTTAAGCAGCTCCTTCATATTTTGGGACGTTTACAGTTTCTTATGACATTTGTGCAATCAAAGGAGATGCTTCTTGAATATCAGATTTACTTGTCTTTACATAAAGTGTTATCAATGACACTCAATCAAATATCACAAGTGCAGTAGATAGCACTCAATCACAGGACCGCCCAGATGCTAACAGTGTAAAGCTGAAGTCACTTCACAGCATCAGGTCAGACCTTGAAGTGACCCTGATGAGTGTGCCTGGCTGTGTTGTGTTGTCTGTCATTCTGAACAAACCTCTCAGCTAAAGTGAGTATTGAAATTGGGGGTCTTGCACCAGTGACAGAAGCTGTGGTGGTCATTTTATTTGTTGAATATACAATAAATGTTTGTCTATAAATGTTTGAGGCAGTGGTTCTCAACCTGTGGGGCGGGCTCCCCTAGGGGTGCATGAAGTAACAAAAAGGGGGGCGTGAAGATGTGCAAAAAGAAAACAAGAATCGAAAATTTGAAAAATACATATATTGAAACCAAAACAAATTAACTTAAACTACATTCTGATACTCAAAAAATAAATATAGAGTTACAAAAATGTCAGTAAAAGTTAAGTAGGTATAATAAAATATGCATCTATGATATATCATTAATTAAAAAAGAACAAATTGGTATTAGTGGGCTCCTTTCAAAAAAGTGTTAGGGGCGCAATTAAAACTGTTATGAAAACTCGGGTCGCAAATACTTAAAGGTTGAGAAACGCTGGTTTAAGGTTAGTTCTTCTGTGTTCTTCATTTGCTGCCAGGGTGTGTCACGTCACTTGCTGGGTTCAGAATTGCTTTAAACCTCACATCGATTAACCAATTTACAATCAAATAGGGCAATTCCAAAGAAACATTTTATTTTGGATAATTTGAATAATAACATTTCATTATGTAAAGCACAGCTAATGTCATCAGTCTGCTGTAGATTTCCATGTAAGCCTCTCTTGTTTCCTTTTTGTGCTCCTACAGAGTTGTGCTGTTCATAAAACTCAAACCTGATTTCTTGTTCAGCTGCACTGCTATATGTCTCCTACTTCACATCAATTAAATCAAATCAGGGTGGTCTGTAACTCGCATCTCACTGAGTAAAACACCACACAGTCCATCCCTTCAGCTCCACAATCCAAGTCACAGGCGCTCCCTCTGTTGATGTCACATTCTCCTCTGTGTCTTTCTCTGCCTCATTGATGTTCTCCTTGATCATTTCTCAGGGCTCCAGAACTTGATTGTTTCCGTCCATTTTGAGTTAACCAGAAACCACCTAAACTTCGAGTGTAAGAAGAGGCCAAATCAAGTTTGACTTAGTCAGCTAAATCTCAATTTGATAAGCAATGGACTTACCATTAGGAGAATTGAACTTGATGAGTCTGAAAATGAATCTCTGCAGAAGTTAGGGAAGCAATATTACAGCACTTGGACAAAATTGTGGTGAATGAATATGCTGAAAATGCTTAAATATTAAACCCTAAACCCTTTGGTAATATCATACCATTTTCTAAGACAACTTAATCTTGAGCAAGGGCTGAAGACTTTCTAAGTAAGCATAGCATGTAAAGCAGGAACAAAACCTGGACAGGTAAATATAATAATAATTTCAATTATAATATATAAGTCTCTCAGTTATTATTATAATTTAAATAGGGAGTTGTTTACTGGAAAGATATTGAAATGATCAGGGGCCTCATGTATAAACGGTGCGTACGCACAGAAATGTTGCGTAAGAACTTTTCCACGTTCAAATCGAGATGTATAAAACCTACACTTGGCGTAAAGCCACACACTTTTCCACGGTACCTCATGTCTTGTCGTACGCAAGTTCTCCGCTCGGTTTTGCAAACTGGCGGCACCCAGCGTCAAAGCAATGCTACTGTTCCTGTGTGGTTACTCCTTATTTTCCTGACACGGCTTTATAAATACACTGAAACTAACCGCATATTGTTTATTAGTGTAATGCATCTGATTGTAATTAACTCGTAACAATATAATGGTCCAGGGAACAGCCATAGTATTCCAAATATCATAACTGCTTTAGCGGTGTTACTCTCACTGCACCTTCTTCTTCTTTCAGCTCCTCCCGTTAGGAGTTGCCACAGCAGATCATCTTTTTCCATATTACTCTCACTGCACCACTCGGAGTATTTATATCACTGTATCTGAGTGTGAATCACAGCAGCAGCTGATAGGAAAGAGAATTATCGGTATACAGCTTCAAGAACACGCTGTCTCAGCCGCGGCAAAACGTTTCAAAGCCTTTCCTGTACGGACCTCGCGGTTCAGAAACAGTTTCATCCCAAGAACTTTAAACGCACTCAATCAAGTGCTCCTTGTAGAACTGTTTGTACTTATAAGTACAATTACCTCACTGTAAACTTGTACTACAGTTATAATATTATACAACCTGCGCCACTTTATAAAGCGTGTATTTACATATGATGACGATATCATTTTTGAGATGAAATGCAGCAAAATATGTTTATTATATTATACAGATAAAACTTTAACTTCATTTAAATAATCTGTATTCTTCACTGGGACTGCCGTGAAGGATAGAATAATTAAAAATGTACTACGAAGATACAACAACAACAACAACATTTATTTATATAGCACATTTTCATACAAACAGTAGCTCAAAGTGCTTTACATAATAAAGAATAGAAAAATAAAAGACACAATAAGAAAAACAAAATAAGTCAACATTAATTAACATAGAAATATATAATATAGAAAATATAGAAAAGATATTTCAATGTTCCTTAAACGTTTTGAAGAATCGGAGCTCCAAGCTTACAGATGGCTTAATGTCTATTACAGAGCTGATTGTGTGGCGATCCACCGTGCATAAGATAACATATTGACATTGGACTTTCTCTATTGGACATAGAGCCGCCCATGAGTACTGCTGCAATAAATAATTTCATCGAAGGTCGCACACAATCACTCCGCTGTAAAACCCATGTTTAATAACGTGCTTTAACTATCATCATGAAAATGATATCACGTATACATCTCAGTATTTTAGTTATTCAGAGAGCTGTAATATCATGAATGTAATGGATTCTGTGTCCAGTTGGAGGAAGAGAGCCGGTTTAAGAAGCACGTAGTGATTCACACACATAGAGCACATAGAAGATCAAATACAAAACAAATCATTTAACGTGCTACTTTAATTACAATGTGATTTGAGAAACTGGTTAATTAAACGATTTTAAGATGAAGTTTATGATGTTCTACTTTAATGACAAAATAAACTACGTGATTAAAGTGGAAATGTCGAGATTGAAGTTGACATTTCGTTCTTTTTCCCCACTGTGAGCCTTTTTTTCTCTGTACCCTAATAAGTTTTCATATGACACTCAGACGGTTGGCTACAGCTCGCCTTTTCATGGCGACTTTGATATGTGACTTCTTTTTTATTTCCGGCACTGTACGATTTTGTGAACGTGAGCTTTCAAGTATCTCCAAAACGTTATGTCACTCGATCAACTTCCTTTTATTGATTATACCACGATTAAAATAAACAAATAGTATGTTTTTCCTTTGCCTCCACTTGGTATTCGCTGAAATTCTTATATTTTCCCCCGTGCTTTTCCCATTGTCTTTTCACAGAAGGCTGAGCTTAAGGGCGATTTATATTGATTTGCATATTCAAA